>NW_007246440.1:223440-254597 GCF_000164805.1 Carlito syrichta
TACTGAGTGACCTCTCACAGAAACAAAGGTCCGAGTATCACATGTTCTCACTCATATAATGGACCTTGAACATCCAACCTAATTCTATAAGAAAATGAATGACAGTACTGGGAAACTGTGGGGGGGGGATGGGATTAACGGTAGCAAATATCTGTCTGGGGATGAGGAAATGCCTCTTATCAATAGGGTGCCTGAATGAAACGTATTTGTATACTTAACCCTTAACTGTACCTCACAACATCATAATAAAAAATATTGATTATAAAAAAAGAACTTTATTTAAAAATAGCATATTTCTTCCAATTACTTTTTGTCTTTTGGGGGAAAAAGATACTTGCTATAGTAAATAATACACTGGTTGCTTGGGAGTCAAATTTAACTGTCTTAATTTTTCTACTTGAATATTAGGTTTCTTTGAATTTTTTAGTTCTCAATTTTTCATTATTAACAGTTCTTTAAAGACAACATGATGCAGTGGGTAGAACTCTGGATTAATGGACAAAAACCAGATCCTTTCTCTTTGCTCTGTTACTTAATTACTCATGTCATCTCAGGAAAGTCATCTAACCTCCAAATGCCTTAATATCTTCATACTGAAGAGGATCATAGGAGTCAGAGAAATTCAATTAAAAAATATTTGATACACAATTAGAAATTTGTCATGTCATTGTGAAAAACCATCCAGTGTTGCTAGAACTTATGTATTGAATTATTTTTTCACACTTTTTTAAAGCAGTGACACTCTTTAAATAAAATCTTACATCAGACCACATTTCTAAAACTAACATTTGTCATTGTAAGTTATATTGATAATTTTAAAGAATTATTAAATAATGCCAGGAATTATGTCAGCCAGTAGCATCCATTAACATATTTACAATGACAACTATTTGAGTATTAATATTATGCCATAGAACACATAGTTCAGAAAGTACAATAATATGGTTCTTCCAATTCTTTAGTGCAGCAAACTCCACTAAACAAAAGCTGAGTGTGCCTCTGTAATGAAGTTCCAGCATATTAATAAACTGTAATTTATTAAAATATGTGTCCAATGAAATAGATATGATATTCTCTTAGCTCAAATATTCCATTTTTCTGAATTTTTATCAATGTATTAGGAAAAGGATAATGAAAATGCCTATGTATATATACTTTTTAATATCTAAAAGGATTATGAATATATTATATATGTGTGTACACAGGTGTACATATACATATATAGTATACACACACACACACACACACACACACACACACACACACACACACACATCTATATACCTACCACTGTTATCAACATGAAAAACTTTGGTTTCTGTCTTTTTTCTGAAACTGTACATAATTCTTATCCATGTCCTTTCAAGCCTGATTCAAAAATGTGTGTTAGTAGTACAAGAATGTATTTAAACATATTAGCAATCTCTTTAGCTCATTTGAATCTATTGGAATTATTAACGGATCCTCCAAAGCTTCATTATCCACCAAACATGGAGTAGTTAACATTTAAGTTTTAACAATGGTTTCTAGGTTGCTTGTAGGTGTTTTATTCAATAATAAGGATTGTATTGTGTATAATTCTATGAAAAGATACTATAATTAATTGGCGAATTGCTATGGCATTGGTAAGTCTTTTAAACCTTAATTACATCTTCTTTTTGCTTTCTGTTTCAGATCTTCAGTTAGGAAAGTCTGGCACACAATTAAAAAAAAAGTAAAAGAGCATTTAGTTGGAGAACAAAAATGTTAATACTGAAGTTTCTTTATTTTACAGATATTTGAAATCAAAATTGTCTTGTTCTGTGTAAAGTTCTAAATTAATGGCTAAAACGAGAAAAAGGCTTAATTTGTGGGAAAGAAGTCTCAGATGCAAGAAACTTATTCTTTTAAGCTCCAGGGAAATGTAGTGCATTTATCAGCTTTGAGTGGATATCATTGTGTTTATAACAGAGTGGAGGCACCATGCAATTTTGCTCCTGAAATTGGTTTATATAGATGACTGGTTGCTGTGAAGTGTGTGTCAGAGTTCCATGCAGCTGTTATGAAGTAGTACAATTGTCATCGCTTCTTACATGGTTGTTGAGAAGAGCTTGAGAGCCCAGCTCAGTCAGCTGTTGAATAGATAACCCAACACAGTTAACGTGGCATACATTGTAAAGAATTACATGCCTGCTACAATAAGCTTTGGGCCTTTGGTGTAGATAATAATCCTGGTGGGTGTACCACGTGTAGTGGCTGTCTGATCACTCGGATATAACTGACGAAACATAAAGAAAAATGTCAGTTGACTGAAAGAAAAATGCTACTGCAAGTTTGTTTAAGGTTCATGTAAACGGCTATGTGTATTTTTTAACCCCAAGTCTCCCAAGAACTTGACTGCCATGTTCAATGTCTAACAAAATCTGGAGAGGATGATCTATTTTCGTCTGCATTTAAATATATTAGTCTGCATGAAAACACTGTTTATCTGTTTTGGTTACAGGGACACATCATTTCGATCATTTCTCTTTCACAGAAAAGAAATACTTTTTAAAAAATCAACATATATACGCAAGGTACTACTACTAATAAAAGCACTACTAAAATAATTATTGACAACTTTTGAGTAATGATGGCATTTTGTTTTAATTTCCAAAAAATATTAATCCTAGCAATGTAAACATTTGGGTGATTATTAATTACAGTGAAATTTTAAAAGTATAAAGAAATACTGCTATTTGCCATTTAAACATAAACACAAACACTGGGATAATTAACATGTTGTGATAATGTTCATGAAGCCCAAAGGAAATTAAAAAAAAAAAAAAAAACACCAAAGTTATAGAATTTTTCAATTTAAAAGCTTTTATTTTATTTTATTTTTCCATTCCCTAACTTGTGCTTCTGGACTTGGTTGTCACAGCCCATATGGCATGTCACAAACATGGCTTGAACTAGAACTACTTTGATTTCTATACTCAGTGGAAGGATTTATGGATATAACATCTGCTTAAACTTGGATTTTTTTTATATCTGATAATTTATGTCTTCAAAACATATTCTATCTCCCTAACTTCTATAAATAATAACTTATTTATCAGCAAATAATGCAAATAAAAAATTGACAAAACAAAGTCCTATATGATAGGAAACTGAACTTTCACAACTTGAGCTAATTTATTTCTTATTTCCCCAATCTCATATTCTGAAAGATAGAAAGAACTTTGTCTATTTTTTTGCTCAATCTTTTAGAAAAAGTATGAATCATATTTAAATTTGTATGATTGGTTTTTATAAAAATAGTAATAGTTTAAAGTATCTGAGAAATCTCTTAAACAATGTATCATCTACCAGCAAAACATGTTTGTTTTAATCCTATTTCTATTACTAATGTTTCCAATGATTGTTTTCTGATGAGCATATTTCTTAAATCACTGTTTCTCAAAATATAGCACAGATACTGACTGCATCTGTTGCCCAAAAGAAAATTTCAAAAATTTAGTCATAATAGATTGCATTATTTATCAAGATCTTTCATATTTACATTAAAATCAGAGGATTTTCCTTATATTAAACATATTTTAAACTTGTGAGAAATAATTGGAGTTATTAAATCCAGTTTTATGTGATAGTCATTTTTGCAAGAGCAATATTTTATCATTAAGACTACCCAAAGATGATCACTCACACCTATATTAATTGTAGACCTGCTACTGTTTTTAAGTTATAGACTTTTCCCATATACTATCCTCCCAATAAATAAACTCTTCAAGCACTATAACATGCTAAAAGTGCAAAAGGGGCTGCACAATAAACAGATGATACTATTCTCTGTCCCATTTTTTATAGTGTAAGTTTAAAATTTCCAAAATAAAATGTTTGATTATTTTGTGTTAAAACAAATAGAAATTAGGAGGATTTAATATGACTACAATTTTTTTTTCTATTTCTCCCATCAGAAGTCAATCTATGTTTTCAATCCCTTGAACCTAGTCTCCCTTAGCTTTGACCAATGGAGTGAGGAGGATGTGAATGTGAATTAACACTGCTTTTTGACCAAGCCTCACAATCATATCTGCAAGAGTTCAAACCATCTATGCTCACACTTTTGGAACACTAACGTCACTTTGTATAAAACCTGGTTTACCTTGCCAAAGAGTTTGTGCGAAAGAGATGCTAGATCTTACACCTGATGGCCTAAGCTAACCACCAGAGTCATGAGTGATGTCATCTTGGAACCTTCATCTCTGATAATAATAATAGTAGCTTCTATCTCAAGATAATAACTCATTTTTTTCAACAACTCTCAATAAAATTGCAATAATTTTAAGCATAAGCTATATGCATTTGTGGTTGAAAAAACTGAATCTCAAGTGTCTGCCTCTCTGTTATCAAATAAACCATCTAAATAATGAAATTGCATTCCATTGACTGTGATACAGAAATGTTTATTTTTGTTTTGTCTAATTTAAATTAAATTCACTTTTTCTCCTACCTAAATTGATTAATATGTTTAATACATTGACTGTATTTGATTATTTGGGAGAAGAAAACTCATTCTTCACTTTATGTAACAGGATTATTAATTGTCTCAACTTGGTGATAGTCCCTATAGAAGCCATATTTCCATAATATATTACAGAGTCAGAACTACCAGGAAGGAAAAGATGGCATTTTAAATATCTATTCTCATTTTTAAAGATCTACTTACTTAAGTGGCATTGTTTAGCTGACCTTCAAGCAAGTCAACTTGTTGTTTGTCAAAACATGCTACTTGGTGCTAAATATATAGATTTTGACAATGGTTTTTATAGAGATATTCCATCTATTCAAACCTTGCCACATTTATGAGCAGCAGAAGTACGTTATAGTCTAAAAATATAATACATACCTGTCTTTCTTTTGAGACCAATAAATAGGCATTTATGAGTTTGAGTTTCTTGTTTATTTTCTTCACCCATCACTTCCTTTGAAAATTAAACATAGTAACAGGGCAGTCCCCCTTTGAGAAAATAAGAGAAAGTCATTGCCAGAATTTCATTTCAATGGGAAATGCTTACAGTATACAAGATCCACACATTCCTGTATGAGAGGCCAAGTTTATATTTGGTATCCATAGCATGATGTAAATCATTTGATGTAAATCCACTTCTCATGAAAGATGTAAGAAAGAAGGCAAATTAAGAAAACAAGCAGACCAATAGCAAAACACACTAGCAACTTATCTTAAAAACCTATGAATCTTTGTAAATTTAAAGTAAAAAATAAATAAAACAAATTTCTGCAAAAGCAACAAAAGACAACAATTTTTCAATAGTTAGTTTTCTTTTATTTGAATTTTTTAGATTGCATCTTTTAGTTTTAAGAAATCTTTATTTTAAATCATATTTGCAAAAGTTCAAATTTGTTTAAGATTATATTCAAAACATGCATACCTTCTCTGGGCTTATTGATGCAATTAGATAATTTATTAATTAGACATCTTTAAAAATTAATACATTCTGAAATACAAAGCCTGCCCCAGTACTTTATATGGCTAACACACAAGATTTATCAACTTCTAAGAGAGAAATCTAGAAAGTCTTTGATTTCCAGGCCTAACATTACATAACTACAGAAGTCATCTATGTTTTAGAACGTGTGAGTTAAAAGTTTTAAATTAGAATAAACCACAAGTTAGATATAGAAGATTATTACCTACCAGACCAATTCCAAACACCAGTTAATTTCAAAGCATTTATTCCTGTTGGTACGAGATTCTCCATCTCCTCACTCTCAAAAAGAGCACTTGCTGTGCTCCCAGCAGGAAGCTCAAGTTCAATAGTACAGTTAAGATATAGCTTTTACGCCAAGGAGCAGCAAGGGATTGTTTGGATATGAAACACTTGTTCTAAAAAGATTTTTCTTATATATGTGCACAATGTCTATAATTTGGTCTCTCATAGAATATTATCATATATACCTAAGATCTCTTTTACACCTAACTTTGCTGAGGTCAAAGTGTTTGTTTAGGTAATAAAAGAAAATAATGTGAATTACATGGTTATTTTAGGACAGCTAAATAATTATTATTTAACTAACATGTATCCTTTTGCTATGAATACATTGATGGCAAATTCCATGAACACTTAAAGTTGTCTTTCAATAACTCATATATTTTGATTAATTTGTAATATCTTTTGATCAGTATTAAAGCATAGATACAGTCATGCATTCACTAGTCAACAGGACTTTATTGAGCAACCACTATGTGCTAGCCTCTTTTAGCTGCTAAGGTCATAGGAGTGAACAAAATTGAAAATTTATGCTGTCATGAAACTTATACTCAAGTGGGGAAAACAGTTAACGAAAAGTAAGCAAATACATACATATGGATGTAAAAACAGGCATCAATGAATGATAAAGAGTGCTAGAAAAAAAGTGAGTTAAAAGGGGCAACATTTTAGGTAACATAACCAGAAACAGTCTCTCCAAGTGTATAAGGTTTTATCAGAGACCGCAATGAAACAAGAAATGAACCAATCAAATATCAGAAGTGGCATTCTAGACAGAATACTTGAATGAAGAACTTGGTAGAAGTTTCTAGGAATAAGAAAGAGGACAGATAATTAAAACTGACATAATTTCATATGTATTAGATTTGCCTGGTTACTTTAAGGCAAATTTCCATTTGTAGTCTAATTAACTGTCATAAACTTCTGTTTCAGCCTCACTTCAATCAATACTATCTTTTGTATCCTCTTCTCAATTACTCCCATACCCTCTACATACTTCTGCATTTGTGAACTTCAAAACTGAACACTGCACTGCCAATGGTCGCCCTCTGGGGATCAAGACAGTCACAGTGTTTCACCCAGATGTTTATGCATGCACCTTTTTGACTACAATGCTTTTCACAATGTTCTTTGTATGGATTCACCATGGCCCTAAGATCTTAATTTGCCAATCTGAAGTTTTCTACCTCAATAAAGACATATTATTATAAACATTCTCTTGTTGATCTTTCTTTGGCCACTTTCTATTTATTGCTCTTGCTGGTAAATGACAGTTTGAATTCCAGTTCTTATCTTGAAGGCTTTGGGTTCTTGCTCTGCAAGCTATTGTCATTGTCAGACCTTTCTCGTTTTTTTGTCATATATATAAAATCTTACTCTGTTTCCCAGATGAGTGTGGTGACACAATCATGGCTCACCGCAGTCCTTTGCTCCTGGACTCAGATGATCCTTTTACCTTAGCCTTCCAAGTAGTTGGTACTAAAGGCCTGCCACCGTGCCTGGCTAATTTTTTAATTGGTAAAGATGAGGTCTCATCATATTCCTTGGCTTGTTTCCAGCTCCTGGGCTCAAGCAATCCTCCTGTCTCTACTTCCCAAATTGCTGGGATTAGAGACATGAGCAACCACACCCAGCCAAAATTGTTGACAAAAATGTTAACGTTGCCAGATCCTACAAACAGTGCTTGTTCTTCCCCCAGGCTGTGGGTGATCCACCGAAATCTCTTATTTGATGTCAGACTTCTATCCATTTCCTACACGTTAAAGATCTTGCACATCTGAGTGTGATGAACCGACCTGCAGCATCAGCAGCACCAGAATCACCTGAATGCAGAGACTTGGGGTCTACCCAAGTCTTACTGAATCCAATTCTGTACTTTTTCCTACTCTCCAGAGTATTCATATGCACACTCCTTTTTAAGAAGCACTGTACCAGATAACTGCACAGCAGAGTTCTTCCTAATTATAAAGTTCATTCAAAATAGTCTCCAGGTTGTCATAAATGATTGTCCTCAGAAGAGAAGCACATGGTACAAGCAAACACCACACTGTATTATAATTATGACATCAAATCTGATTGTTTCTGTTGTACATTTGATCTGTCACACTCACATATTTGTTTTGTTTTATTCTCTTGCAAAATTGGCAGAATTTAGCCTACCTAATGCTTAGTATGGCTTTCCTGCTAGTTAAAATAACTATAAATATTTCTATATGCAATGCTTAAAGCCTATATACCATGCAGGTCTTAATATGTTAAAGATCTCTTGAAAATAAATAAGCTGACCTTCAAACTCTACACTGAGATCTTTTTTCTATTATGTACATTTGTCATTAAGCATAGAACTCAGTTCTAGAACTACTCCCTTATTATATGAATATTTGTTACAAGAACCCTGAAATGCAGACTCCATTTAATGGTCTGAAGTAAAATCCATATGTTATCTCATCTACCCACACACATATTCCCTAACTTAGCAATAAGACATATTTACTGTAATGTCATGGAAAAACAAAATAATTTCCTATTTAAATGTATTCTTTTCAGTTTGTAAATGTTTGGACATTTGCCAATATAATGAAATAGTCAATTTGCATACTTGATGATAAAACCATCCTAAATGTGGTGGCTTTAAATGCAGATAGATGCAGGTGCTTTGAACTAGCAAAGCAAAGCAACAAGCAACGTTGCCATTGGTGATTTAACAAAATGATGCACAATTCAAATAGTGATTCAAGCAAAACAACATAATCTTTCCTTGATATAAATGGTACTTGCCATCTTGAAGAAACCATAGATCTTCGAACTTTTACAAACTAATTTTTGTTTAAATTTAAAATAGAATTAAGTTCCAGGCTCTGATAATTATATTTCTGACTTTATTTTTTAGAAAAGTTTTATATTTCCAGAAAAGTTACTCATCCACCAACATTCTTTCCATCCTTTAATCTTTAAAAATAAGTCACTAGGCACAACTCACACTTAAAGAGCACAGTTTATGCCCCCATTTTTAAAGGGTAAAATATCTACATAAAATATATATTATTTTCTCTCTTTTTTAATCAATATTTTTTATTATGATATTGTGGGGTACAGTTAAGGGTTAGGTATACAAATATGCTTCGTTTAGGCACCCTTGTAGATAAGAGGTGTTGCCCCATCCCAAGACAAATATTTACTACTGTTAATTGATCTCCCTTCCCCTCCCCCCTTATAGTTTCCCACCACTGTCAGTCATTGTCTTATAGTATTACATTGGATGTTCAAGGTCCATTATATGAGTGAGAATATGTGATACTCAGATCTTTGTTTCTGTGAGCGGTCACTCAGTATTATAGACTCTAGTTCCATCCAGATTGCTGCGAAATTCATGATTTTGTTCTTTTTCATGGCTGTGTAGTATTCCATCGTGTATATGTACCACATTTTTTTAATCCAGTCCTCTTTTGATGGACAGCATGGTTGCTTACAGGTTCTTGCTATTGTGAACAGTGCTGCGATAAAAATACGTGTGCAGGTATCTTTTTGATAGAGTGATTTAAGTTCTTCAGGGTATATTCCCAGTAGGGGGATTATGGGGTCATATGGGAGGTCAATATTTAGAGCTTTTAGGTATCGCCATACTGTTTTCCACAGAGGTTGCACTAGTTTGCACTCCCACCAACAGGGTAGGAGTGTTCCCTTTCTGTGACACCCTCTCCAGCAACTGTTATTTTTTGAGTTATTGATAATGGTCATTCTGACTGGAGTTAGGTAGTATCTCAGTGTGGTTTTGATTTGCATCTCCCTGATGATTAGTGAGGTTGAACATTTTTTCATGTGTCTGTTGGCTGCTTGAATGTCTTCCTTTGAGAAGTGTCTGTTCATATCTTTTGCCCATTTTATAATGGGTTTTTTTTTTCTTTTCAGCACGTTTGAGTTCCTTCTAGATCCAAGATGTTAAGACTTTGTCAGACCTGGAGTTGGCAAATACTTTTTCCCAGTCTGTAGGCTGTCTCCCTGCTCTCTTGATGGTTTCTTTGGCTTTGCAGAAGCTTGTCAGTTTAATGAGGTCCCACTTGTCTATCTTATCTCTTATGACCTGTGGGTTTTGGGTTTTGTTCAGGAATTAGATGCCAGTTCCAATTTCCATGAGGGTATTTCCTTCATTTTCTAAGGTTCTTATGGTTTGAGGTTTTACATTTAGGTCTCTGATCCATTTAGAGTTAATTTTTGTGTATGGGGATAGATAGGGGTTCCTGTTTCAATCTTCTGCATGTGGTCAGCCAGTTTTCCCAGCACCATTTACTGAATAGGTTCTCCTCTCCCCAGTGGTAGGTGGTGGAGGCGTTGTTGAAGATGAGTTGGTTGAGAAATTGAGGTTTTGCTTCTGGAATCTCAATTCTATTCCATTGGTCTATATGCCTGTTCCTGTATGAATATCAAGCTGTTTTGATGATTGTAGCTTTATAGTAAAGTTTGAAGTCTGGTAATGTGATACCACCTGCTTTGTTTTTTTTGCTGAGGATTGATCGGGCTATTCTTGGACGTTTGTGTTTCCATATGAATTCCTATGTTGTTTTTTCTAGTTCTGAGAAGAATGCTGCTGGTAATTTTATGGGTATTGCATTGAATTTGTAGATTGCCTTAGGTAAGATGGACATCTTCACAACGTTGATTCTTCCAATCCATGAGCATGGGATATTTTTCCACTTGTTTGTGTCATCTTTGATTTCTTTGAGCAGTGTTTGGTACTTTTCATTGTAAAGGTCTTTCACATTTCTGGTTAGGAAGATGCCAAGGTATTTCAATTTTTTTGTGGCTATTGTGAATGGAATTGTGGTTTTTATTTGGGTTTCTATTTGCTTATTATTAGTGTAAGGAAATGTGATTGTCTTTTGCACATTTATTTTATATCCTTAGACTTTGCCAAAGGCCTTTATCAGTGTAAGGAGTTTTTTGACAGATTCTCTTGGGTTTTTAAGGTACACGATCGTGTCATTTGCAAAGAGAGATAGATTGACTTCCTCTTTTCAAATTTGAATACCCCTGAATACCTTCTCTTCTCAGATTGCTCTAACCAGCACTTCCAATACTATATTGAACAGGAGGGGTGGGAGTGGACATCCTGTCTTGTTCCAGTTTTCAGGGGAAATGGTTCCAGTTTTTGTCCATTTAGGAGTATGCTGGCTGTGGGTTTCTCGTAGATGGCTTTTACTATTTTGAGGTATGTTCCCTGTATGCCTAGCTGTTCAAGGGTTTTTATCAAGAAGGGGTGCTGGATTTTATCAAAAGCTTTTTCTGCATCTAATGATATAATCATTTGGTTTTTGTTTTGACATCTTTGATGTATTTAATTACATTTATGATTTTAGGAATGTTAAACCAGCCTTGCATCCCAGGGATGTAGCCTACTTGGTCATGATGGATGATTTTTGAGACGTGTTGTTGAATCTGGTTCACTAGGATCTTGTTGAGAATTTTAGCATCTACGTTCATCAAAGATATTGGCCTGTAGTTCTCTTTCTTTGTTGGGTCTTTACCTGGCTTGGGTATCAATGTGATGTTGGCTTCGTAAAATGATTTGGGGAGAGTTCCGTCTTTCTCAATTACCTGGAAAACCTTCAGTAGTATTGGTATAAGCTCCTCCTTAAATGTCTTGTAGAATTCTGCTGGAAAGCCATCTGGTCCAGGGCGCTTTTTTGTAGGTAGTTTTCTTATTATGTAGTCAATTTCCTTGATTGTTATTGGTCTATTTAGGGTCTCAATTTCTTCTTGTTTCAACATAGGCAGGTTGAGTGATGACAGAAGTCCTCCATTTCCAAAAGCTTTTCAAGTTTTTTCCATACAAGTGTACATGATAGTCTCTAATGATCTTTTGTATTTCTTCAGGATCGGATGTGACTTCATCTTTTGTGTTTCTGATGGGTTTATTTGGGTTTTTTCTCTCTTTTTCTTTGTCAGTCTAGCTATGGGACCATCAATCTTGTTTATCCTTTCAAAGAAGCAGCTTTTTGTTTCACTGATTTTTTTGTATTATCTTTTTGTCTTCTATGTCCTGGATTTGGGCTTCTATTTTGGTGATCTGGATTCTTCTGCTGAAATTAGAGTTTTTGTGGTCTTGCTTTTCCAGCTTCTTTAGGTGGCTTCTCAGGCTGTTAATTTGTGATCCTTCCATTTTCTTCTTGTGCAGTTGTACGGATATATATTCCCCTCTACTACAGCTTTCATGGCGTCCCAGAGATTTTGGTAAGATGTTTCTTCATTTTCATTTGTTTCCATGTATCTTTCAGTCTCTGTTTTGATTTAATCATTGACCCAGGAGTTGTTTATCATCATGCTGTTTAGTGTCCATGTCTTTGTGGGTTTTGGGGGGATCTTGTTGGTGTTAATGTTTATTTTTGTTCCACTGTGGTCCAAGAAGGTGCATGGTAATATTTCAGTCCTTTTAAATTTACTTATGCTTGATTTATGGCCAAATATGTGGTCAATCTTAGAGTACATTCCATGTGGTTATTAGTGGAATGTGTATTCTGTGGTCTTTGGATGGAGGGTTCTGTAGGTATCAATTAAAATCCATTTGATCAAGAGTCATATTGAGGTTTCAGATCTCATTGCTGATTTTTTGTCCTAATGATCTGTCTAGGGTTGTGAGTGGGGTATTGAAGTCCCCAGCTATGATGGTATTGGAGTCGATATCTGTTTTTAGTTTACCTAGAAGCTGCTTTATGAAAGTTGGTGCTCCTATGTTTGGTGCATATATGTTGAGGATGAATATTTCTTGTTGAAGGATTGAACCTTTCATCATTATGTAGTGGCCTTCTGTATCTTTTTAAATTTTTGATAGCATAAAGGGTATTTTGTCTGAAATTAAGTTCGTGACTCCTCCTTTCTTTTGTGTTCCATTCTCCTGTAAATTTGTTTCCCATCCTTTTACTTTGAGTCTGTGAGTGTCCTTTCTAGTTAGGTGAGTCTCTTGAAGGCAATAGATTGTTGCCTGGTGATATTTTATCCATTTTATCATTCTATGTCTTTTAGGTGGTGCATTTAGTCCATTCACATTCAAACTAATTATTGAAATGTGAGAGTTGAACCCTATCATAAAGTTCTTACAGAGTTGTTTTTCTTCCTGTTTGTGTGTTGTCTTTCTTTTGGTTTTAGAGTTGGATCATGTGAGTTTTTAATCTTTTGTTTGTCTCTTGTGAAGAACGTAGTTGTTCTTTTTTCCTTTTCTTCTGTGTTCAATATTTTCTCGTAGAGGTGGTCTTATGGCAGCGTAGGTTCTTAGGGATTGGAGATCTGGGAAAGATTTCAATTCTCCCTCACTGATGAAGCTTAGCTTGGCTGGGTAGGTTATTATCATTTGAAATTGTTTATCTTTTAGAACTTTGAAGATAGGGCTCCAAGCTCTCCTAGCCTGGAGGATTTCTGTAGATAAATCTGCTGCTATTCTAATTGGTCTTCCCTGGTTTGTAGTCTGACCTTTTTCTCTTGCAGCCTTTAGGATTTTTTTCTTTTATACCTACTTTGTTTAGATGAATTATTATATGTCCAGGAGTTGGTCTTCTCATTTTTTGTCTTGCAGGGGTTCTCTGAATCTCTTGTGTTTGAATTGTTTCATCCTTTATGAGATGAGGGAAGTTTTCTTGAATGATTTCATGAAATGTTTGTTCCAGTGTGACCTCTGTTTCTCTCTCTGCCTCAGGAAGGCCAATTACTCTTAGGTTTGGTCTCTTGAAGTGATTATTCATCTCTTGAAGGTTTTGTTCTGTCTTTTTGAGCTTCTTTTCTATGATTTTGATAGTTTGGGTTAGTTCTGTGTTTTGGTCTTCGAGCTCTGAGATTCTTTCTTCTGCTTGGCTAATTCTGCTTTCCATGCTTATTAGTTTGTTATTTATTTCCATCACAGTATTCTTTACTGTTGTTATTTCTGACATCAGCTCCTTCCTATTTTCCTCTTGTCTCTCCTCAATTTTTTTAATTCTCTCTATCAATGTCTTGATGTCTGGGTTTGTTGCATGTGACCAGTGATTCTGGGGGCTCTTCATTGTTTGTGTTCCGAAGTCTGTTTTCTCAGTGTCTGATCTCCCAGGGGTCTGTGTGAGACCTATATTCTTCTTTGAGTTTTTCTTTATTTGTGCAGTTTTTTCCCCCTTCCTACTTTTTCCTTCCCTCCACGTCATTGTCTTCTTTAATTCTGTTATTCAAGTGTAGAGGGATTGGTTTTACTTCTGTTTGTCCAATCTCCTATTCTTTATGTTCTCTTACTTTGTTCAATTCTGGAGTTGCACTGTAGGTTGGGGATGGTTCTTTTTGCAGTTGTCAGATTTACTTAAGGGGGGAGATGTGATTCAAAATCTATTTGCAGGTCCTGGTATTCGCCAACAGGTATATGGATAATCTGAAACCTACTTCTCAGTGCCTTGGAATCTATCCGTGCAGTGGGGCTGTAGTTTTACTCCCTGAAATAAAATGTGGTTAGCAGAGGGAAGAGAATGGAGCAGACAGTGGGGGAGAAAGGGGGTGGAGAGATTGAGGAGCAAGGGCGAAACAAACGAGTGTACCAACAAATGGAAAGAGACACCTATACTGAAACAGATAAAAACAATAGACCACAGCTACAGACTAACCAACTCCCATACAAAAAAAATAAAACATACAATGATGCTAACACACAAACTAACCAACCACCTTATTGGTGTGCTGTTCCTCTATACAAAGATATGGTTTACAGAGAGGAAAAAAGAGTAGAAAAGGAAGATCAAAAAAAGAAAAAACAAAGGAACAATATAGTAGGAATAGAATTAAGTCATTAAACTAACAGAACCAATCAAGCACACTCTGAGACTTTTCATTTAAGTCCATTGTCCTTTCAGCTCTGATTTCTAGCTTTCTTTTCAATCTGGTAAATTAGTTCACAGTTAGGGTCAGTTGCCCCTGGCCTGCTGTGAAGGACAGTTCAGATCACCTTCCGTTCACCACTCTGGCCTGTGTCTATTTTTCAAGCTTGTTTCTCCTGTTTTGGTATTGTTACCTTGAATCGCCAGCAGGTGTTGCTATCTCAGCTGCTTGCCCCAGAGGGGGTGGGGCCGGACAGGAACTGGGCAGAGGTTGGAGATGGAAGCCTGCCTCAGGGCACACAGGAGGAGACCCACGGCAGGCAGGACTGAAGTCGTGGATCGCCTCAGGCACAGGTAGTGCGATGCTCTATGGTCACCATGGAGACCGCGGTGGCACAGTGGCTGCTGTGTCTGTGGCTGCAGTGGCTGTCCAGACTGCTGCGATGCCCCAGTGGTGGCAATGGCTGAGCTCTGTGTGAAGATCAGGCTGCGATGTTGGGTTCCGCAGCCCCCAGGGAGAGAGCCAGAGACCCTCTACGTTCTCCTGTGCAGAGGGTTTCATAGACCAGGTTGCCCCATCGCCATTTTACTGGAAATCCTACATAAAATATTTAAAACCCTTTTCCATGAGGTATTTGTTCTCCCCTGTTTATTTAGCTACGTAATGACTTTTTGGGAAATATAGACTCATTTGTATTAATTTTATGATTTGTATTGTAGTGTTATACTACTTTATTTATTTATTGCTTAAATTGCTCCAGCTTTGGCCATTGAGAGTTCCCTCAGTTGGTTCTTAAATCCATTTGTTATATTCCTTTCAATATAGGGCTTGGGTTTGTTTGGTTTGTTTATTTATTTGTTTTTAGTACTTTCTTAATTTCTGGCACTACAAGATGCTCCAGCCTCATCTCGTATATTTTGCTCATATCTGATATCAGCCATTTCTCAAAGGAGCCCTGGTTTTCTTTATGAGGAGAATATTATTAGAAACCAATATTAGAGCATTAGGCCTACTCATTGTTGCTGGTATGTCATTGCTTCCAGGTCCTCTCAAATGACAAAACTTGAAATATATTGTGTATAGTAACTCCTCACATCCCACACATATATGTAACCATATGTATCTAGATCAAACTGAAGAGTTCAGAGTGCTATCTTCAACTGTAATTCATTAGTACATAACATGCGGAATATTCTGGCTTCCTTCCCTTGCTTATATGTACATTCTCAATCTAATAATGAGAGATCTGGTTCTAATGACCTATCATTTGTTAACTTAATAATTGAATTTCAGTATATTATAAAACAGTATCATAATTGTTAACACATACCCCCTGTAGGAAAAAACTTTATCAACTGCAGTACAGTGCTGAGATATAATTCTCATTGCCTTACATACTCCATTTATTTCCAGACTTACTTAGATTAGCACCTTTTCTCTCCAACCCTCTGCTTTAAAATTATCTCATACATTTATAATACAATTAGATTCTTTGAAAATATTTCTCTCTGGACTCCTAGGCCTCCTAATTATTTTATTTTGATTAGCATATATTAAGATAAACCCTTTGTGCTATAAGGTTTTGTGGTTTGTCAAATATATAATGTCTTATATTGCAGTATCATAGAGAATAGTGACACTACCCTAAATATATTACATTCCCTGTGCCTCATGTATTCAGTCTCCTATCCCATTATAAGAATTTTTTGCCTACATAATGTCTGTGGAGATTGGTGAAATCCTTGAGCTACACAGAGCATTATAAAATATTCATCATTCTTGGTCCTCATACACAAATAACTAGTATTTTTCCACTAATATGGGAAATAACTCTACAAACTATCTAAATGGTCTCCCCCTGTTGAGAAACACTGACCTATTAAAAAGTCAGTTTTCATTCAGTAAATAAAACTTCTTTTAACAAAAGTAGGCAAATTATGAACAATTTGGTGGCTTCCTTTGGTTTTGGTACAAATGTGAAATTATTTTTCTGTAATTCTTCCTTTTTCTTGGCATAACTTCCAGTGGTCCTGAGAACACCTGGGCTATTTGTCTTTTTAAAAAACTGTGTTTGAGTCTTTAATATATGGAAAGGAAAATCTAATGAATCATAAAAAATGTATTTAATATATTTTAAAAGTGTTTTATTAGACACTTTTTTATCTTGTGAGATAAATATAACAAACTAAAAAGAGGCTGTGAAGATTAATTTTGGGGCTCAAATTAAAGAAGAGAGACTTCAAACTAAGCACTTAAGGTGAACTCACAGGAACGGAAGTCTGTGTATTTGAAACTTTGTGTGGTTTTCAGGTAACTTTATTCTCCTTCACAACAGCAGCTCTTGTCCTAACAAGAATTGATGGCAGTGATTTCTGCAGACAAATAATTTAGTACTAGATTTGTGTAAGTTTGAATTATACTCTCAATATTAAGGAGTTTACGGTGACACATAGAGATAATGCAGGTATCAGAATACAATTCTTACAACTTGTACTCTATTATCCAGTCCTCTTTGTCTATCAATATCTTGCAGTGGGGCAATTTTCACAGGTTTATGTACTACTTATTTTTATTATAGTCCTACTCATTGGGTAATCTCATAGAATCACATGCTTTCTGCTATTACTTCTGTATACTAAATACTTTCTAATTTACATCCAAATTACAGATCTCCAAATCTAAAAACATAGTGGGCATATAAAGTTGAATTTCCCAGTTTCCTTTATCATGTTCAAAAACTAAAAACATCTTCTACTTCTCTTAGAAGTCATAAACTTACAAAATTCTTCCTCCCTAGACTTATTCTTCTATATTTTTAACCTTGACATGGAAGGCAAACATCTCAGAGTCATTGTTGATCCTTTTCTTCCACAATTTTGTCTTACAGGTAACAATTCCAGATGATTTTGTCTCTTAGTATACCTCATGTCTGTTTGCGCCTCTCTATATCTACTGTTTTTTTTTTGACTTTCACTTCCCATCATCTATGTATAGAGTAATGATATAGATGTTTACAAAGTTGTTCTTACCTACTTTAAATTGAATTTCATGTAATAATAATCTGATCTTTCCTAGCTGATAATCTGGCAATTTCTCTCATTCTTAAAATTTTTTATTACTCTGTGGTTTAGTGATGATCCAAACCTCTATGATTTTTTTTTAAATTTCTATAAATCTAACCTTTAATTTTATATATGAAGAAACTATTTATTTGTCCCTTAATATGTGATATGGTGTTGTCAAGGGTTTAGACATATTGTACATAGTACTTGAAGTGCTTTTCCTTTCTCCTGATCTACCTGATAATTTCTTATTCATTCCCTTACCCAAACAACCATAGGAATTATTATCTAGCCATTGTATCAGTTACCCATTGGTATGAGAATGTTGTGTAACAAACAAATGCAAAAATCTCAGTGCAACAACAGAAAAACAAGGCATCTATATGGCTCTGCTGATCTTAACTTGTTTTGCTCATATATCTGAATATCTGCTGGTAGTTAGAAAATGTAGGCTGGTGTCATCTGGGGTGGCTAGTATGATTCCCCTCTGCCATGTTTTGTCATATCATCATCTAGTAGGCTAGTTTGGGCATGTCCTCATGACAATTACAGAGGTACAAATGAGGACAAGTGAAAACATCCATAACTTCTTAAGACCTAGGTTTTGAAATGGCACCACTCTACCTCATCCAACAGTCCAAAACAAATCATGCAAGATGAGAAAATACACTGCACCTTCATGGGGAAAATTCCTGAGTCTGATGGATTCAGGGAAAGATGAAGAGTGAGGCTATTAATAAAATCATTTTCTCATGCCTCTATTAGTGAATTTTTAAATATTTTATTATAATTTTATATGCCTTTTTATTGTGTTTGACCATAAGGACCATGTATTATTCAGCTCTCTATTCCAGGGACATGTGCTGTATGGTTCTTAATAGATGTTTATTGAAAAACAGGTTATCATAATATAAATAAAATCTAATATAGATGTATATATAGTGTATTATATATTATATAATATATCTAATGAAAAATAAATATATGTGCATGTGCATACATAACTTTTTGAAAAGTACATAAATGCTTTTAAATTGTTTTTAATATAATTTTTCAAAATATTAAAAATTCTAAATATCTGATGAGTAATAGTTTTTTTCCTATACAACAATCTTAAAAATAAATATTAAATGTATATCATCATATCAACTAAGGAACTTGTATAGCAATAATTTATATGTCCCAAAAATATTATCATAATTTTTTTGGTTGATAAGAAATTACAGGCCTTTGGTTTGTTAAGCACCGGCCTGACCATTCAGCTCTGGCCAGGCCATGTTTCCTAGCTTTGACTTCCTTCCCCTACTTTGGGGAGGTGAATCTTCTCTCTCTTTCTCTCTAATTTACTTTCTAGTCATTGCTTTGCAAAACTCTGGTGTGTCCACATGGCTTTTTGAGATATGGTCACCATGTTTCCTAGTTTTGACCCCGTACCCTACCTTGGGAGGTGCGAATATCCTCTTTCTAATTCACTTTCTAAATAAACCATATTCTCCAATCTAACAAAAAAAGAAATTACAGTTAAAAATTCTCACTTTTTAAGGACAATACTATGAAAAAATAGAAATTATTCAGACAATTTCACTACATTTCTATTGGCTGCAATAATTTATCAAAATTAACTACTCTACACATTTATATTTTATACTTTTAGTGATCATTAATTTGTACATATATTAAAAGTGTAGGTCAATATTAACATTCTAATTTAAAGAAGTAAAAATTTCTTTTTGATAATCAGTGCCAGTAGATCTTAAACTATTCTTACCATATTTTTTCCCTCAGTGATCGTGAAAAAATAATAATAAATAGCTAGACGTATTATTAAAAATGATTAGGTGTATTATAAAAATATTTTTGCAACATTGTTGTATACTGTTACAACTAACCACTTCAATGGTATGATATAAATTTTATATATCTTTTCAATTTATAGGTTACTTAGAGAAAAACAAATCACTGAAGAAAGAATTTAATTTATTCATGCTGCCTGTGGTTTAAGTTACTAAAAGAGCACCCAATATAAAAGAGTATTAGAATACCCCAAATTTATTTTTTTCCTAATTCTTTCTAATCTTCTCACTAGCTACTCAATTACAGGGAAGTTCAGTAGCCAAGTGTTTTTGTGTTCTCTTTAGAATTAGAGAAGCAAAAATACTCTAGAAATTAATTCTAATTCCAAACAAAGTCAAAGATTACATGACAATAAATTTAGTAGAATTGTTTAATATATTTTTGATATATTTAGATCAGTTAATAGAAGCTACTTTATAGTTGAAAGATTGAGATGGAAGGATCGCCTGAGCCCAGCAGGTCGAGACTGCAGTGGCCGTGAGCATGCCACAACACTCCAGCCTGGGTGACAAGAGTGAGATTCCAACTCAAAAAAAAAAAAAAAAAAAGGAAGAAGAAGAAGCTACTTTAACCACTGTTTCAAAGCTAGGCTTGGGAAGAGTGTAGGGAATTGGAAACTCTCTATATTACTAGACAGTGTATGAGTTGTTACAAATTTCTAGAAAGCTAAAGTGGTAATATCTATCTTTCCTGAAAATGCCAGTACTATTTTTAATCCCTTTAGAACATCTCTACTGTAAGAATAAAATAAAAGTGTGCGTGTGTGTGTGTGTGTGTGTGTGTGTGTGTGTGTGTGTTTGTTGTGTGAAATCAACTGGAATATTTTTAAAAGGGGAAAATATTTTAGTCAAATTTATAAGCTCTATAAGTGAATAAAAGTTATATGCAACTTGGCACAATGCCCATGAAATATGCATTAACTTTATAAAGCAGGTTGCAGAGTAAAAATGTCTTAAAGTTTACTTTTCTTTAAAACATTTTGAATATATATTTCTTTTTGCAAGACTTTGTAAGTATAGTGATATATGTGAGTAGATCTTATCCATTTGTTATCATTGGTTATTCTAGACAGCGGGTCATGCAGCTATGTCAAGGGGTAACCATTATTTTTTATTTTTCATTTTTTTCTTATACTGATAAATTTATTTCACTGTCCTCAAATAGCTTTTTATTTAAAATCATAGTAATAAAATAATGAATTAAGAAGAGGAAGAATATTTCTATCTCAGAATACTTTCATGAGAGAATTTCATATAATGATTTGCTAGAGAGTTTAAACTATAGAAGAATTATGATGTGAAATATTAAATAATAGTTTCTGATTTATTAGACTGACTCATGGTTAGAAACGGCCATTTCTAAGATTCTCTTCTTTTCATTCTTCTGCTTTACTGTTCTTTGTGTTCTATGTCACTATGTCATAACCTTAAACTGATTTGTCCAGTATTAGTATTTGGGACATTGTTCTTTAAGTTACAGCATTTTTTTGAAGTAAATTGGTTGTATGATGGGGAAATTTATAAAATAAAAAACAAAAAAAAACCCTAGAATTACATTTTGGAGGGCAGGCCCCCAGTAGTACACTTGAAATTTGTTCCTCCACATCAAATGGCCAACCAAAGTTTTTATCTGGAAGTTTTGAAAAGGCTGCATCATGATTTGAGGAGGAAACATTTCCAGATAGGCAAATAAATGACTGGTTATTCCACCATGACAACATACACCTGCCCACACTGAGTTGAGTATTCGGCAGGTTTTTGTTGTTTGTTGTTGGTTTTTTTAAACCAAAAACAGCATGACTCTAGTGTCTCACTCTCTTTATTCACCCAATCTTACCCCAAGTGACTTTTTTTTCCCCTAGATGAAAAAAATCTTCAAAGGGAAAAGTTTTGCTGATGTGGAATAAGTGAAATAAAAAACAGCAGAAGCACTAAAAGATATGAAAAATGGCCAATTCAAAAACTGTTCTGAGCAGGTGTATTGCACCAGAGAATACTTTGAAGGTGACTGATGTTTAAACATGTAAGACTAAATACACAATTTTTTATAAATAAATTCTGGGTTTTTTGGAGTGCCCCCTCATATACTAAATTTTCATTAGCATACTAGTTGTTTTGAACCATTATATACTTTTCTTTTCTTTCTTTCTTTCTTTTTTTTCCCCTTTTTTTTTGAGTTGGAGTCTTACTCTGTCGCTTAGAGTGGATTGCAGTGGCATGCTCATCACCACTGCTGCCTGGACCTGCTGGGTTCTGGCAATCCTTCCAACTCAGCCTTCCAAGTAGCTATAACTACAGGTGCGTGCTACTACATGGGGCTCATTCTATATTTTTCAAAGCTTTGATCTTAAAATTGGCCCACATTTACACATGTAGTCTATTTATCCTGAGCACTTTAGTGTTATCTTTGATATAGAAATACTGAAGATTACTGATCTCATATCTTGGGCATTGAAATCTTCCATTTCGAGCTCTGGATTTCTTTAACCTTCTAAACCTTTTCAATTCCAAAATTATTTAACCTCTCTGCCCCTGTTACATCTTTCTCCAACTCTACTGTCAGTGTCTAACTCTCAAACTGAAAAACTCCTTTAGGTATGTATTATAAAAAGACAAAACCAAGGTTGAAACAAGAGATGAAGCTAAGACAGTGATAGACAACAAATTATGGTAAGGCTTGTTGCTGAATGTTGAAGAGATTGCAGATTGAGCCTGGGTGGAGGCTTTGCCATAGAATATTTATTAGAATATAATTATTCTGTGTTGAGAGACAGGCTAGCAAATGACTTAAATGATGAGCTTTTTTTTTTTTTTTTCTTAAATCTTTAATTCATCTAACTTAAGAATGTTAATGAATCATTGCCTGGTAATTTGCTTATCAAACAGATAAAATAAAATTAGCTATCATTTTTAAAAAGCTAGCTGTGTGCTGAAAATTTTATACCCATTAACCCAATTACTGTTCAAAACAATCTTATGGTAGGCACTATTATCATCATCCTTATTTTACTTAAGAAACTGCAGCTAATTAACTTGTTCACTTTTACACAATTAGCAGTAGAGTTGGAATCTGAACCCAGAAAACCTAGCTTTTAAGCATCAGCCTTTCAAGATTATGACAGGAAACACCTTCTCTTCCCTCCTCCATACCTTATTCTTCAAATAATCATAATCTTTAGAATTAATGCCTATGGCATTTCCACAACCAAAACACCAGTTCTTTTAGTGCAGTAGATCCAGCTAGAAGGTTAGGAGGAAGCAGTCTAATTGAAACTATTCATATTAAGGTAATAAGTATTAGTCACTAAACCCTTCCAAATGTATTTTTTATTTTTAAAATAGGGTTAAAAAATAATCTTTTTTTGGTGAAATGTTCAGCTGTGTAAAACCAGCAATATTTTTGAATGAAGATGCCATTCATTAAGCAAATTGACCCACAACTCTCTTAAATGAACTTGTTCTTGTATAACAGATTTAATTCTCATGTTCCACCCCACGTTTTTGTGTTATGGTTGCTCTCAGTTGCACTGGGAGTGAGAATCTTGAAGAAGAAACAGAGAAAGTAAAGGAAATAACATGTATAAAGAAAATAAAGTGGCAGAAAGGATAAATAGCTTTCTGAGGGACTGAATGTATAGTGTTGAGAGAACTCAGGACAAATGATACATAAATAGAAAAATGTGAATTTATCAACTTACTGAGATTTATTTAGCAATTATTAACAGGAACTGCATAAATTATTTTAGCACCTAAGATACAATCCTGAAGTAATTAAATATCCATATTCTCTTTGAAGTATTTATCATAAAGGTAAAATAACATATACACATCTACTAATTTAACAACTACAGTTTGCGAAGATAAATTAAATTAAATTGATTACTATCCTACAAGATAAACCAATACTTCAATCCAGAAATATTTTAGATTTCAGCTTAGTTTCAGGTAAGTATTTCTGCATGTACATCTCTTACATCTTTAAATATAATCACTGAGCTCTACCTGCTTGTAAGAAGTATAGAATAAGAAGGTTAAAATTATACTGTGGAAAGAGATTTTAGGGAGAAATTTTCTAAAACTATAGTTAAATAATTTTTGAAAAATAATATTTCTATTACCTTTCTATTTTTTCAAAAGTTCTGGATAAGTATTTCTAAATCAATGGAATGCTTTCAGCAGGATCAATTTTATTGAAATTTGCCAAACATGAAAGATACAAGAGTCAGATTAATAGAGAACAGATAAATATGTATGCTTAATTCTATTGAATAATAGATAATCTTTTCTGCATCTTTTTAGAGCAGACCTGCACTGAGAATATCCTTTAGAGTGTGAAATTGCCCCATAGTGTTGTTGAATAAGTCAAGAATATTTTATAAATGTGGTCATCTATCTTGACTGTTCACTTGATCTGATAGACTCTGCTCAGTAAAGAAAAAATCAACACCATTATTTTATTAAACTGTATTTGAGTAAATGGATCCAAAATGTATATGCCACTCTTTTTATATTTTAAGCAAAAATATAAATTTGAAGGTTTAAATGTAACTGAACAAAGCAAAATTTAATATTAAGAAGCAATAATTTTGTTTTTCACACAAACATGCGACAAAACTTTGCTGTTATGAGGTCAGTTACACTGATATATCTCTTCCACGTAAGAAACAAAAAACCCACAATTCACTCACCTAAATTATTCTTTTGTTTCTGTTTCTAAAATTCCAAACACTCATATCATTGATTTAAGTTTCTTCTGAAATGCATAATTGCAAAAACACTCTGAAAATTAAAATGCTTACGTTTTTACCCATCCATTACTACTGAGGTGTTAAAATAATTTATTCCATTATATTAACGATTGCTTGATGCATCAAAAGATAATTTGCCATGTAATTTTGTTAAACCTGAAACTGTAGCATATTTTCTTGATAATACCATTAATATATCAAGAGTAAATAAAATGTTTAGTGGTAGGCACATTAATTATCGCCTTCATCTATCGGTGTTTAAAACTTAGAAATAATTAAACGTGCTTTAATAAGATATGGTTCTGAGAAAGCAGGATCATTTATGAATTGCTAGAGGTGCGTGGAGCTACGTTTCCCTTGAGAGACGGAATTTATGCCTAACACCCCGCTGATTGTTCAGGAGGTAAAGAACCAATAGCTGCATGTACAGAGGTTTAATTTAAAGTGTGTTTCTCACTAGGCTGCTCACAACACTTAATTAAACTCTGCTGTTTTGGCAATGACAAATGCTGTAGTGCAAAAGGAACCCGAGTTGCAGTGACTGAGAAGCTTTTGTAATTTCTTTCATGTGCACTGGCAGCCAGATCCTGGTCAGAAAAGAAACCGAGAATAAAAGAAGACATATTTAAGGTGTTTGGACAAAGTTGCCACTTTTATGCATCTATTTTAGGTACCAAAAGTACTGCATTATTTAAAGGATAATCATTTGGTGTGTGTAGAAAATATGGCATGTGACTTGAAAAAACAATTCAAAGTCCATTTCTAAGTCATTGTAGATGTTGGATAAATATTTTTTTATTAGCAATTGTGAAACCTGAAAGAATTATTGATTCAAATTAAGATAAATATATAGTGCTTTGATTTCTAGACAATATCTTTTGCTGTGTTTTATATATTCCTTAAACTGTGGGTTTAAGTTCATTTCTAGGTAAATTTTTAAAAATAAGGAAGTCGAGTATATAAATATTAAGAAACCCCAAATTTCATATTAAAAATGAATTACAACATAAAGCATAGACAACTAACCTTTAAAATTATTTTTGTTAAAAATCTAATTTGAAAAGTATTCTAAGAGTCATTTTACATAAAACTATCATCTCTTGTGCACAGTCATGTTTATATGGTGAGATACTTTTCAAAATGCAATTATAGGTAAAAATAATAAAATATTAAACAAGATAAAAATAGCTCATACTTAGTAAATGTTTACTATGTGTCAGATACCATTTAAGCATTTTTACATAAGCAAACTCAGTCCTCCTGACAATCTATACCTTGGTACTTATTGTTATCCCCACTGTGAAGATCAGAAAACAGAGGTATAGAAAAATTAAGAAATACACAAGATCACGCAACTAGTTTTTGAGACAGACAGCAAGGATTCAACTCCAGGTTGCTTGTTTGCAGAATCCATATTCCTAACCAGTACACCATACTGGTAAATTATAAAGTATTACACATTATAAGCAGAAAAACCAAATTAATCAAAAAGAAAATGACATATACACTGTATTTTCTTGCTTATCATTACAGGACTGCATTCTCCCTTGAGAATCATATGACCATAATCAATTTAGAAATCCTTCAAATGCAACACATATCTAGAACATAAGGTCCAGAGAGATGAAAGAAATCCACAATATTGCAGAACGAATCAACAGTACAGCTACAAATAAAACTAAGTTCCTTCTGTCAGTCCTTTGGCTTATCTTCATTTTTGATTGCTGGCATACCTTATCTCAGAGGTAAATGTATGTACTAGTTATTATACATAATTAAAGGTGAGATTTATTTAGTCTATCATTATCATTTTTATTAATTAAAATATGGCCATATTATAAAAACTGATATCGAAAGTTTCACCTAATTGAATTTTGTGGATAAAAAATTATATCAGCACGGTGTTCAAAAGAAGCTCAAAATATTTTACCAAATTCATTGTTTCTTTTCCTTCTAGTGTCATAATTTTAAATAGACTAATTTTAAGTCATAGAATTAACAAAAGAATTTCAGAGCATAAAAAATATACCTTTCATACCCAGATGTATAAACATTCACTATTTACTTGAAAACATCCATGGTGGAAATTCAACTTTGCGAGACAGCCTTTTCATCTTTGCACAACTCCAGTAGGAAACAATTTTTTGACTTATTTCAGCTATCGTAATCTGCCACCATGGTTAGACAATGACCAGGGCTCAATGTTGGGTAGTATCATGAAATTTGCTATAAAAGAAAACAAATAGTATAAATATATTATGAAAAAAATATAATTAGCCAAGCTCATTTCAACTTTAGAATTGGTGCAGTTCTACAATATGAAATCTTTAAAACTTTAAAATAAAAGTTTCTATAATTAAATCATATCAATTATTAACTTATTCACATACTTTGAAAACATTGTTGAGCTCTAGAATAACAAACTATTTTATGTCTTTGGTGTTTTAGCAATTCAGGAACAAGAATCACACTTACAAAGGAATAAGTCATAATTCTCTTTCCTGTTGGAATACATTGTATATTCAACCTGACAGCTTCTAAGACACAATTCCCCAAAAGTACCACATCTGAAAGGCTGTGAAATAATATCTCCAGGATGAAAATAACATATAAAACTTTCAAATGAAATAGTTTTAGTTCCATTCATTGTCAGTGAAGATTTGGTTTTCTATGAAGGTTCAAAGGGTAAAACAGACACTATGTTTCTGTTTTCCACCTCTTCAAATTCAGGCAACTTCACATTCAGTAGAATATATACCTTCATTCATAATGTCCCAGTGGAGCATTTTGATCAAGTGACTTTAGTTTCCATAACGGACTTTGCAAAACTTTGCATTGCATTTAGGAGATTTTCAAAACTTGAAAATCATTTTTATTTCCATTGGAATGTACTTTCTCCATTGTGAAGACTCCATTTATTACTCGGGTAAATATCTCTTATTTTGATTTAAATGCCGTTTTCTCACAAATGCATTATTTGCTTATCCTGTGACAAAGTAAAAAATATACTTTTTTACTTCATCACATAATCAGTTTTCTTCATAGCACATGTCAAATTTTAAAATGTTTATGTGTTTGTATATTTATTTATTTATTTATTATGTTTACTTTTATTTCTATTTATTTTTCCAAATTATAAAGCTAGAGTTGTGACAAAAATCTATCTTGCTCTTTATTGAATCCTCAGCATGGACACCGTGGCTGTTGTTGAAATCACTCATTAAATTTTTACTGAAAGAATAAATGAATAAATGAATAAACACATCAAAATAGTCAGACCACCTATATAGTCAATCGTTTCTTTCTATATATTCTTTATTTCTTATTTGCAGGCACTCTGGAAGAACTTTTCCTTGTTCTTAAAAGATTTATCCTGTTTAACCCAAAGTTATACTCTTTTACCCAGAGAAGAGAAAATCATTTGAAGGCATTCACACCTAAAACATGATATTACAATTCACAGATTCTCTGCAGTTTTGTAGGTATTTATCTACAACAAGAAGCACTTGGTCCAGGAGAGAGGATTTCATACAGATAAGAGCAGCTGACGTGACAGAATATCAATGTTCTTGTGTTCATTTTGCTTTCTCACTAGCATGTAATACTGGATATATCACTCTACCTCTTTGAAAGCTGTATTATTATATATCATACATGAGGATATTAATAAAACAATAGAATTCTGGTGAAGAATCAACAGAATTATATATTTAAAAGAACTATGGCAAGCTAAGTAATTATACAAGCAACAATAATAATAATAACTAGTATATTGAAGAATATGATATTCAATAATTATTTTATACAACAAACAAAACTTTGATTTCTGTTTGTTTTTTCCAACTTCATTGATAGTGATTTAAGTTTGCTCGAATGTTCCAAGCAATTGTTTCATCTTCTTTACAATGCGTTTGAGCAAATACAGGAAAACACTGTAGTAAGGTGATAGCTAAGTTTATTATTCCCAGCATTGATTAAATAGACCTTTTCTTTTCAGCTTTCCCACATTTTTTACTCCCTTAGATCTTCCTAAAAGCTGAATGGCTTCGGAGAAATTGAAGCAGCTCCCTCTCCTGTAGTCACAATGTTTTAAGTGAACTTAAACTGTAAAGGGGCTTAGTAAATTTCACCTCTCTGGATACTCAACTCTCATTGCTCACATCCCATCACCTAACATGTAGTGGATATAGAATGTACTTGAGTGGTTGAGGCTGAACTTCACGTCCTCAACATTTAGAGAAGCAATTCAAAGCAGATAGTGAGCAATTCAGCCAGGGCCTATTTACCCTAGTCATTTATTTTAAAACCCTAACACTAAAACCAGACCATTTTAAATGGTAGATAAAAGGCAGTGAAATTGATGAATGCCTTTTGGCAAGTACAGTTGAGTTTCCATGGGGTTTTATACATTATTGACACTGTCAGTGATTTCGGTGATTGTGGCTACAGCTGGGATGTTATTATTACCATGTTGCAGTACTTCTGTTGGGAGGCTATTCCGTGGTCACAGCTGGAAGTGTTAGTGGCATTTGATGTTCATGACCTGCAGTAATTGTACCATTTTATAAGAGGAGTTCATGAAATCCATAGTCAAGAATTAAGCTGTGCCCGACCAAGTGACTTACGCTAGTAAGCAAAAGAATGAACAGGAGTGGCCTCAGTCAGAATTCAATAGTTGCCACGAGAGACTGAGCAGGTCGTTGTGAGGGTAATGTTACCGTACAATGGCGCCAATCTACACAGAAGTCTGGGGTTGCTGTGTTGGCACTGATACATTTCCTTCAAGGCTGTCTTTGGGGTAGGAATTTTGTATGCCTTTAAGGCCAACTAAATTCTACTCCACAAGTGTATTGTGTGGCGAATAACCCTTTTTTTCCAGATTATAAAATAATGCATGTTCATTATGGATAATTTGAACAGTACAACAAAAGATAAAGAATAAATTTAAAATCACATTTTATCTTACCCCTCTGAGGTAGCCAATTTTAATATTTCTTTGGACATCTTTCCAAATATATATGCATATACAATTTTTACAAAAATGAACTAATGCTATATATACAGTGATTTTTCAAATTCTGCCTTTCCACACTTAAGAATTGGACGTACTTAATGAGCTGATTCAAGATAAACAAAAAACAATGCAATTGATTTATAAGCTTCTGAGATTTAAAAAAAATGAATTTATTACAAAGACAAAAATTGAACTTTTAACAAAAAAATCATAAAATATGTATCTTTTGTTGTATAACTTATAGCTAACCTTATAATGACATGCATCATATCTAGTTAAATCAAATAGTGGTTTGTTGTACCTAGTACAATCGGCATTGAGAGAGAGTTCTAATATCTTTTGCACCCCCAATACTTTCCTTACTGACAACTTCGATGTTTTTAAATTAAATCCTGAGATTGCAGGCTTTTAGAGCACAGCAATTGTGCATGCATAAATCCTTCATTGCAAAGCAACCATTTTTGATGAGGTAGGGCAAGGCTATTATTAGTTACTGACATAAGCTAGTTTGCCAGTGTCTTCTAAGGTCTTAGGGGAAAAAAAAGCAGAAAGCTGAGGGAAAAGCAAGCAGTTTGTGATGAGGGGAATTAGAAACAGGATTTGTATATAAGGCTATAATTTACAAGTACACATGAATGGGTTACCAAAGTCATAGCATACTCAAGATTACCTCCTAAGAGCTGCACTTCATGTCTACCTGTATATATTACTATAACTACAATGTACTATAATGTACTAAGTATTACTCAGAATAAATGTTATGTTTCATCACAATTTAGTGAATACTCACGCTGACATCGTTGTTCCGGGATAATTGTTCTCTTCTCCCAGTAAGTTAAACATTATAGTTGAATCTTCCATCACTCTCACTCTTACTATTGAAAATGCATTGTCGTTGTGACTTGTTAACTTTACCCAAGTTATATGTTCTTAGCAAGTACTGAGACTTTTTAAAGCACCTACTACTTCTTATCTATTATAATAGCCCTCTAGTTAGTCTTTCTCCCTTCAAAATTTCCTCTATCAAATGTTTCTGTATACAAAAACCTATTAAAATTTTCAGCATGTTGTTTAATTTAGTTTATGCTGACCAAAGCTGTCAATAGCTCTCCATTGTTTTGCTTTGTTTTGTTTTTTTGAGTTGGAGTCTCACTCAGTCACCCAGGCTGGAGTACAGTGGAACGCTCACCTCGGCCTGCTGGGCTCAGGCGATCCTTCCACCTCAGACTTCCAAGTAGCTAGAACCACAGGCGCTGCCACCATCCCCAGCTAATTTTTTGATTTATTGTAGAGATAAGGTCTCACCAAGTTGCCCAGGCTGGACTCGTACCCGTGAGCTCAGACAATCCTCTTGTCTCAGCCTCCCAAAGAGCTAGGATTACAGGCCTGAACCACCATGCTCAGCTTAAATGTTTGTTTGTTTGTTTGTTTTTGAGTGAGAGTTCCACTCTGTTACCCAGACTGGAGTGCAGTGGCATGCTCACTGTTACTGCAGCCTTGACCTGCTGGGCTCAGGTGATTCTTCCACTTCAGCCTTCCAAGTAACTGGAACTACAGGCATGCGCCACCACATCCAGCTAATTTTTTAATTTATTTTAGAGATGGGGGTCTCACCATATTGCCCAGGCTGGTCTTGAACCCATGGTCTCAGGCAATTCTCTTGCCTCTGCCACCCAGAATGCTGGAACTGCAGGTGTGAGACACTGTGCCTGGCTACTCCATTGTTTTTTTTGTTTGTTTATTTGTTTGAGTTGGAGTCTCACTCTGTCACCCAGACTGTAGTGCAGTGGCTGCTCCCAGCCACCGCAACCTCAACCTGCTGGGCTCTGGCGATCCTTCCGCCTCAACCTTCCAAGTAGCTGGAATTACAGGCGCACGCTACCACGCCCGGCTAATTTTCTGCTTTA
>NW_007246440.1:254617-303531 GCF_000164805.1 Carlito syrichta
AGGGGCACGCTACCACGCCCGGCTAATTTTTTTTGATTTATTGTAGAGATGAGGTCTCGCCTGCCCAGGCGGGTCTCGAACCCACGGGCTCTGGCAATCCACTCACCTCAGCCTCCCAAAGGCGCGGGATTACAGGCTAAGCCACCGAGCCCGGCTTACTCCATTGTTAATAATAATAATAACAATAATAATAATATCACCTTAATAACTAATACCCTGCACAACATAACCCAAATCTCTCTTTTCTGCCACAATCCCACTACTTCTTATCAGTATCCTAAAATCAGCACACTTGCTGTACTCCTTATAAACTTACCTAGTACTTCAGTCACTTGGCATACATTTTTTTTTGTATCAACTTGCAGGGTCATCAGGTCCCCTGATATTTGGTCAAACATTATCCTGAATGTGTGTGTGAGGATGCTTCTTGATGAGACTAACACTTGAGTGGGTAGACTAAGTAAAGCAGTTTGCTCTCCCTGATGTAAATGACCTTAATCCAATCAGTTGAAGGATTACATAGGATTAAAAAACTAACGCTCCTGCAAGTAAGAGGAAACTTTTTCAGCCTGGGTTCGTGAGCTGGGATATTGGTCTTTTCCTGTCTTTGGACTTGAGCTGAAACATTGGTTCTTCTTGAGTCTGCTGGATTTGAGACTAGCATTTACACCATTGGCGCTCTTGGTTTTCAGGCCTTCAGACTTGAACTGGAATAACATCAACTTGCCACCTTGCCAGCCAGAAGATCTTGGGATTTTAGAATCTTCATGGTTATGTGAGAAAATTCCTTATAATAAATCTCCTTATATAATCTATTATGTATCTCTTGTTGGTTCTGTTTTGCTGGAGAACTTTGACTAATACATGAGATTTGCCTAGAGAATAGTGAGCAAAGCCCTGAAAAAAGAATAAATATAATCAGTTTGAAGGGAATTAGTAAGAAAGGAGATGCAAGGAGACATTTCCTCACTAAAATTCTTTCTTTAAAACAATTGAGTGGATTTTCACAATTGTTCTTTCACATTACTCTGCCTGTACTGATTCTGGTTCAGATTCACTAATGTGGCACTTAAGCTGAGGAACAAAGTTTTATTGCAACACATGCTGATTTAAAGGTGAATGAAATCTGTTTTATGTTACTTAGGTGTATCCAACTTCAAACCTGACCCCTTTGTAATGAAGATGAGAAAAGCAGTGATGGTAACTAAAGTGAAGAAAAGTCAACATTTAGAGTGAAATGTATTTCTTTATAGAAAACAATTTGATTCTTTTATCTTGTTTTCCCCCCCTAAGTTGAAGCACTCAGTTATGCTTGAAAATATAAATTGTAATGTATAGAAATATCTTACATGCAACTTGCTTGGTGTTCACAACAATGGTGCTCTTAATAATTTACCACTATACAAAATAAGCTTGTTGGTATATTAGTCACATTTATATACCTGAATATTATGTGTATCTATTCATAAATCATAAATTTATGAATATATGAATAAAATTATAAATTTATTGGGGGTCAAAGACCGACCCCCAATAGTTTTTTTAAAAATGTGCTGGTGCCTCTTTTGCTTTTAATGAATTTTTAATTAGAATCAACCTATATTCAATTTATAAAAGTTAGACTAAGTTGATAAGCAAAAAGAAAAAATGGAAATAATTTGTAATCCAATAACTACTGTGTATATTTTGATATTTATCTTTCTAGACATTTTCTTTGTGTATATACTTATATACATACATACATTTTTTAATGAAAATGAAATTTCGTGACACAAATAGCTGCTGTTTTTTCCTATTTTCTACACACACAATTATATATACACACACACGTATATAGTATGTGCACATAAAAAATAGCTATACATTTATATAACAAATTTCTTATTGTAGGTTAATATTGCCAGTACTTTAATTTATATCCTTATTCATATATTTGTTCCATATGTCCTAAACCTGCGTTGCCAGGATATAAGAGGATATAACAATTTTAGAAATTTTAATATTCATTGCTAACTTGTCCTTTAGCAAGTCTGTACTAATTTATGTACAGTGACTACCAATTTCCTTGTGCTCTAGCCCACAGAGAAATAAACATTTTTGGAACAGAATATCTTATTGTTCTATTAATTTATAATTATCTGATTATTCATACAATTAAACAATTTTTATGAGTTTTAAATATTCACATTTTAAATTTTTTGACTGTTCATTGATCATTTATCTAATAAATATTTACTGAGTACCTAATATATGTCAATGAATGTGTTACCTCTGTATACAGAAAGAATACAATAACCTTATGAATTCATATTACCAACAATTAAGACCAGAGAGAAGCATGTCTTAATAGCTGTTGTAGGTATGACTCATGAAACTGACTGGAAGCAGAGAAAACTCTGACTAAATGTGTCAATAAGCTGTAATGACAAAATAACTTTCATTTTGTACTAAATGAAACTGTGACTTTTGAGAGTTAAAATACACCCGGGTCCCCATGCTTCTATAAGCAGAAAAAATCTAAGCCCATAGAAGAAAATTTAACCAAAAGCTACCACAGATATAATACATAGTTAAGTAATAAAATAAAACCTCCAAAATGCTGAATCCAAAAGACATGATAAACAATGGACTGGGGAACAAATTCCTAGAAAGGAATTAGATTAGGATAGGCAATCAAGGAATATATTCAACTGTTTAGGCTAGAGGCCTATTGCAATATCTGTGCCATGTGATTTCAGAATAGCTGGGGTCATAAGGGTTTTTGCCCATTCTTTCCTTTTCATGTGGTATTTTAAAAAATTTATCCTAATACCATTCTAGTAAAATATGTTATGTATGCGGAGTAAAAACCTTGGTTTTTTTTTTATCAAGAAAAAACATTAAGAACCAAGACAGGGCCTGTAATGACATTTTTGTCTGGTGCTGTGATTTGATGAGAATTTTTTAGTGTCTTCTTTAGTCAGAAAGCAAATGTGCTTATGCACACACAAAAAAGAGACATGAATATTTGTAATCAAGTTTGTAGAGCACTGTAGATTAATTTTTCCCTATTATAACCTTGTAAGAGAAGTATATATACTTGTCCCATGATATGGACTTTATTGTGTGAGAAGAGTGGACTTCCTGGCTCTCTTAGCATCACTTGGTCGTGTGACACATTTTTGTCGATAGAATAAGTGTGAAAATAACAGCATTACAATTCATAGCAATTTTTTTTTTTTTGAGCTGGAGTCTCACTGTCACCTAGGCTGGAGTGCAGTGTCACGCTCATGGCCACTGCAGTCTTGACATGCTGGGCTCGGGCAGTCCTTCTGCCACAGCCTTCCAAGTAGCTGGAAACACAGCATAGCAGATTCTTTAAGGATCTTCTTGTCTTCTTGTGGTTTCAATAGTTCATGAGTTCTTCATTTTTCTTTTCTATATTTCATTGATATCGTCTATAATCTTTAGATTTTCCTTTTTTTATCACTTTGGATTTAGTTAACTCTTTTTCTAGTTTTTAAAGGTGGGAAATTAGACTAATGATTTAAGATCTTTTTTAATTAATTAATTAATTTATTTATTTATTTATTTATTTTGAGTTGGAGTCTCACTCTGTTGCCCAGACTGGAGTGCAGTGGTCGCTCCCGGCCGCCGCAGCCTCCACCTGCTGGGCTCTGGCGATCCTTCCACCTCAGCCTTCCGAGTAGCCGGAATTTCAGGCATGTGCTACCACACCCAGCTGATTTTTTGATTTATTGTAGAGATGAGGTCTCGCTGCCCAGCCGGGTCTCGAACCCTCGGGCTCAGGCAATCCACTCACCTCAGCCTCCCAAAGGCGTGGGATTACAGGCTGAGCCACCGAGCCCGGCTAAGATCTTTTTAAATATAGGTATTTGCAGCTCTATATTTCTTTCTAAGTAATGATGTTACATCCCATAAATTTTCATATGCTGTATTTTTGTTTTCATATATGTTAACATATTTCTTAGTTTCCATTATGCTTTCTTTTCTTACCTATTTGTTATTCAAAAGTCTGTTAATTAATTTTTACATGTTTATTAATTTTTATAATTTACTTTTTTTAAAACATATTTTTTATTTTAACGTTATGGGGTACAGTTAAGGGTTAGGTATACAAATCTGCATCGTTCAGGCACCCTTGTTGATAAGGGATGTTCCCCTAACCCCAGACAGATATTGACTACCATTAATCCCACCACCCTTGCCCTTCCGGTTCCCCACATAGATTCCCACCACTGTTGATCCTTTCCTTATAGTATTATGATAGAAGGTCAAGGTCCACTTATGAGTGAGAAAATGTGATACTCAGATCTTTGTTGCTGTGAAAGATCACTCAGTATTATAGACTCTAGTTCCATCCAGGTTGCTGTGAAATTCATGATTTTGTTCTTTTTTATGGCTGTGTAGTATTCCATCATGTATGTGTAAACATTTTTTAAATTTAGTCCTCTTTTGATGGACAGCATTGTTGGTTCCAGGTTCTGCTATTGTGAACAATGCTGTGATAGACATATGTGTGCAGGTAACTTTTTGATAGAGTTGTTTGAGTTTTTCAGGGTATATTCCCAGTAGAGGGATAGCGGGGTAATATGGGAGGTCGATATTTAGAGCTTTTAGGAATCACCACACTGCTTTCCACAGAAGTTGCACTAGTTTACACTCCCACCAACAGTGTAGAAGTGTTCCCTTTTTTACCACATCTTCTCCAGCATTTGTTATTTTTTGAGTTATTGATAATGGTCATTCTGACTGGAGTTAGGTGGTATCTCAGTGTAGTTTTAATTTACATCTCCTTGAAAATTAGTGGTGTTGAACATTTCTTCATGTGTCTGTTGGACACTTGTATGTCTTCTTTTGTGAAGTGTCTGCTCATATCTTTTGCCCACTTTGTAAGGGGGTTGTTTGTTTTTTTCTTTTCAGCACATTTGAGTTCCTTATAGATCCAAAATGTTAGGCCTTTGTCAGATATGGAGTTGGCAAATACTTTTTCCCAGTCTATAGGCTGTCTTGATGGTCTTTTTGGCTTTGCAGAAGCTTTTCAGTTTAATGAGGTCCCACTTGTCAATCTTATCTCTTATGGCCTGTGGGTTTCGGGTTTTGTTCAGGAATTGGATGCCAGTTCCAATTTCCATAAGGGTGTGTCCTGCATTTTCTAAATTTCTTATGGTTTGAAGTTTTACATTTAGGTCTCTGATCCACTTAGAGTTAATTTTTGTGTATGGGGATAGATAGGGGTCTTGTATGAGTCTTCTACATGTGATCAGCCAGTTTTCCCAACACCTTTTACTGAATAGGTTCTCCTTTCCCCAGTGGTAGGTGGTGGAGGCTTTGTCAAAGATGAGTTGGTTGAGCAATTGAGGTTTTGCTTCTGGAATCTCAATTCTATTCCATTGGTCTATATGCCTGTTCCTGTACCAATACCAAGCTGTTTTGATGATTGTAGCTTTATAGTAAAGTTTGAAGTCTGGTAATGTGATACCACCTGCTTTGTTTTTTTTTTTTTTTTGCTAAGGATTGTTCTGGCTATTCTTGGTTGTTTGTGTTTCCGTATGAATTCCTGTATTGTTTTTTCTAGATCTGAGAAGAATGTTGCTGATAATTTGACAGGTATTGCATTAAATCTGTAGATTGCCTTAAGTAAGATGGACATTTTCACAATGTTGATTCTTCCAATTCATGAGAATGGGATATTTTCCCACTTGTTTGTGTCGTCTTTGATTTTTTTGAGCAGTGTTTTGTAGTTTTCATTGTAAAGGTTTTTCACATCTCTGGTTAGGAAGATGCCAAGGTATTTCATTTTTTTTGTGGATATTGTGAATGGGATTGTGTTTTTTATTTGGGTTTCTGTTTGTTTGTTATTGATGTAAAGAAATGCGATTGTCTTTTGCACATTTTTTTATACCCTGAGACTTTGCCAAAGTCCTTTATCAGTGTAAGGAGGCTTTTGACAGATTTTCTTGGGTTTTCAAGGTACACAATTATGTCATCTGCAAAGAGAGATAACTTGACTTCCTCTTTTCGTGTTTGGATACCCCCGATCGCCTTCCCTTTTCTGATTGCTCTAGCCAGGACTTCCAGTACTATATTGAACAGGAGGGGAGAGAGTAAGCATCCTTGTCTTGTCCCAGTTTTCAGAGGAAATGGTTCCAATTTTTGTCTGTTTAGGAGTATGCTGGCTATGGGTTTCTTGTAGATGGCTTTTACTATTTTGAGGTATGTTTCATGTATGCCTGGATGTTCGAGGGTTTTTATCAATAAGTGGTGCTGAATTTTATCAAAAGCTTTTTCTGCATCTAATTATATAATCATGTGGTTTTTGTTCTGATGGTCTGTTGATGTATTTAGTTACAGTTATTTTCTTGTGACTGTTGAACCAGCCTTGTGTTCCTGTGATGAAACATACTTGGTCATGATGGATGATTTTTGAGATGTGTTGTTGAATTCAATTTGCTAGGATCTTGTTAAGAATTTTAGCATCTATGTTCATCAAAGATATTGGCCTGCAGTTCTCTTTCTTTGTTGGGTCTTTACCTGGCTTTGGTATCAATGTGATGTTAGCTTCATAAAATGATTTGCGGAGAGTTGCACCTTTCTCAATTGCCTGGAAATACTTTCAGTAGGATTGGTATCAGCTCCTCCTTGATTGTCTTATATAATTCTGCTGGAAAGCCATCTGGTCCAGGGCTTTTTTTTTTGTAGGTAGTTTTCTTATTATATAATCAATTTCCTTGATTGTTATTGGTATATTTAGGGTCTCAATTTCTTCTTGTTTCAGCCTAGGCAGGTTGTGTGATGTCAGGAAGTCCTCCATTTCCTTAAGGTTTTCAAGTTTGCTTCCATACAGGTACATAGTAGTCTCTAATGATCTTTTGTATTTCTTCAGGGTCAGATGCAACTTCATCTTTTGTGTTTTGATTGTGTTTATTTGGGCTTTTTCTCTTTTTTTTTTTTGGTCAGTCTAGCTAGGGGACCATCGATCTTATATATCCTTTCAAAGAACCAGTTTTTGTTTCACTGATTTTTTGTATTATCTTTTTGTCTTCTATGTCCCGGATTTCGGACTTTATTTTGGTGATCTGGATTCTTCTGCTGAAGTTAGAGTTTTGGTGGTCTTGCTTTTCCAGCTTCCTTAGGTGACTTGTTAGGCTGTTATTTTGTGATCCTTCCATTTTCTTCATGTGCATCTGTAGAGATGTGAATTCCCCTCTTACTACAGCTTTTATGGCATCCCAGAGATTTTGGTAAGATGTTTCTTCTTTTTCTTTTTTTTCCAGGTATCTTTTAATCTCTGTTTTGATTTCATCATTGACCCCAGGAGTTGTCTAGCATCATGCTGTTTAGTGTTCATGCCTTTGTGGTTTTGGGGGGAACCTTGTTGCTGTTCATGTTTATAATTTATTCCACTGTGTTCTGAGGAAGTGCATGACAAAATCCTGATCTTTTAAAATTTGCTTATGCTTGATTTATGGTCAAGTATGTGGTCGATCTTAGAGTATGTTCCATGCAGTGATGAGTAGAATGTATATTCTGTGGTCGTTGGATGGAGTGTTCTGTAGATATTGATTAAGTCCATTTGGTCAAGAGTCACATTGAGGTTTCGGATCTCATTGCTGATTTTTTGTCCTGATGATCTGTCTAGGGTTGCGAGTGGGGTATTGAAGTCCCCAGGTATGATGGTATTGGAGTCAATATCTCTTTTTAGTTTACCTAGAAGCTGCTTTATGAAAGTTGGCACTCCTATGTTGGGATGGATATTTTTTGTTGATGGATGAACCTTTTATCATTATGTAGTGGCCTTCTGTATCTTTTTTAATTTTTGATAGCTTAAAGGGTATTTTTTCTGAGATTAAGAACATGACTTCTCCTTTCTTTTGTGTTCTGTTTGCCTGAAAATTTGTTTTCTATCCTCTTACTTTGAGTTTTTGAGTGTGCTTTCTAGTGAGGTAAGTCTCTTGAAGGCAATAAATTGTTGCCTAGTGATATTTTATCAATTTTGCGATTCTATGTCTTTGCAGTGGAGCATTTAGTCTGTTCACATTCAAGCTAAATATTCAAATGTAAGATTCTTACAGAGTTGTTGTTGTTCCTGTTTGTGTGTTGTCTTTCTCTTGGTTTTGGAGTTGGTTCATGTGTGCTTTTAATCTTTTGCCTGTACTCTTGTGAAGAACATTGTTGTTCTTTTTTCCTTTTCTTCTGTGTTCAATACTTTCTTAAGTGTTTCTTGTAGAGGTGGTTTGGTGGTAGCGTAGGTTCTTAGGAATTGGATATCTGGGAAAGATTTCAATTCTCCCTCACTGATGAAGCTTAGCTTGGCTGGGTAGGATATTTTTGGTTGAAATTGTTTATCTTTTAGAACTTTGATGATAGGTCTCTAGCTCACCTAGCCTGGAGGCTTTCTATAGATAAATCTGGTGCTATTCTAATCGGTCTTCCCTGGTAGGTAGTCTGACCTTTTTCTCTTGCTGCCTTTAGGATTTTTTCTTTTATACCTACTTTGTTTAGGTGAATTATTATGTGTCTCAGAGTTGGTCTTCTCATTTGTTGTCTCGCAGGGGTTCTCTGAATCTCTTGTGTTTGAATTTTTGCATCACTGATTAGATGAGGGAAGTTTTCTTGAATGATTTCATGAAATGTTTGTTCCAGAGTGGACTCTGTTTCTCTCTCTGCCTCAGGAAGGCCAATTACTCTTAGGTTATCTTCTCTTGAAGTAATCGTTCATCTCTTGAAGATTTTATTCTGTCTTTTAAAGCTTCTTTTCTATGTTTTTGACAGTTTGGGTCAGTTCTGTGTTTTGGTCTTCAAGCTCTGAGATTCTTTCCTCTGCTTGGCTATTTCTGCTTTCCATACTTATTAGTTTGTTATTTATTTCCATCACAGTATTCTTTAGTGCTGTTATTTCTGTCATCAGCTCCTTCCTATTTTCCTCTTGTCTCTCCTCAATTTTTTTATTCTCTCTATTAATGTCTTGATGTCTGGGTTTGTTGCATGTGACCAGCCATTTTGGGGGCTCTTCATTGTTTGTGTTCTGAAGCCTGTTTTCTCAGTTTCTGATCTCCCAGAGGTCTGTGTGAAACCTATATTCTTCTTTTGGTTTTTCTTTATTTGTGCAGATTTTTCCTTCCTACTTTTTCCCTCCCTCCACTTCCCTATCTTTTTTAATTCTATTATTCAGAGGTGGAGGGATTGCTTTTACTTCTCTTGTTCAATCTCCTCTTATTCTTTATGTATATCCTCTTGCTTTGTTCAGTTCTGGAGTTGGACTGTAGGTTGGGGGTGGTCCTTTTTTGCAGTTTTGAGATTTACTTAAGTGTGGAGCTGTGATTCAAAATCTATCTGCAGATCCTGGTATCCACTGACAGGTGTATGGATAATCTGAAACCCACTTCCCACTGCTTTGCAATCTGTCCATGCAGTGAGGTTTACTCCCTGAAAGCAATATGAGGTTAACAGAGGGAAGAGAATGGTGTGGGCAGTGGGGGGAAGAGTGGGGTAGAGAGAGAGGGGAGCAAGAGGGAAAACAGACAAGCATACCAACAAATAAAGAGAGACACAAAGACTGAAACAGGTAAAACAATAAACCATGACTATAAGCTAACCAACAAACATACAAAAAAACTAAAACATACAATGATGCTAATGTACACGCTAACTAACCTCCTGATTGTTGTACTATTACTGTATACAAAGATGGGATTTACAGAGAAATAATAAAAAAAGAACAAAACAAAAAGAATAGAATTAAGTCAGTAAACTAACAGAACCAACCAAGCACACTCTGAGACTTTTCATTTAATTCCAATGTCCTTTTAGCTCTGATTTCTAGCTGTTTTTGCAGGCTGGTAAATTTGTTCACAGTTAGGGTCAGTTGCCTCTGGCCTACTGTGAAGGGCAGTTCAGATCTGGGTTACCTGTCAAGTTCACCACTCAGGTCTGGCCTGTGTCTATCAAGCTTCTGTTTTTCCCATTTCAGTGTTGTTACCTTGAATCGGCAGCAGGTGGTGCTATCTCACCACCTCAGTTGATTTTTATCTGCAGCTTCTTGCCCAGGAGGGGAGAGAGCTAGCAATGGGAGTGGTGCTGTGGTGGCGGTGGCTGCCTCACAGTCCACTGGAGAGCTCCACGAGTCTGGCTCCGGGTGAGAGGTGGGGCATGACGGTGGCAGTGGTAGCAGTGGCAATCTCAGTAGATCTTGCTTGTGGAGGCTTCATGGTCTGAAGTCGTGTGTCATCTCAGGCACAGGGAGGTTGATGGCCACAGCAGTGGCAGTGGTGGTGGCAATAGTGACGTCTGTGGCAGCAGCGGCCACCCAGACCACCATGATGTTTGAACTGTGGCTGAGCTCTGTGTGAAGAACAGCCTGCTGATGATGGGAACTGTAGCTCCCAGGAGAGAGCTAGAGTCTTTATGTGTTTTCTCTTTCACAGAGGGTCTCACAGATCAAGCTGACCTGTCACCATCTTACCGGAGGTCCTATAATTTACTTTTTATTTTATTTTATTATGGTCAGAAAACACACTTTTCAGTCCTTTAAATTCATTTAACTTTTTTTTTTCTTTTTGAGTTGGAATCTCACTCTGTTGCCCAGACTGGAGTGCAATGGCTGCTCCTGGCCACCTCAGCCTCAACCTGCTGGGCTTCAGTGATCCTTCAGCCTCAGCCTTCCAAGTAGCTGGAGCTACAGGTGAGTACTACCACACCCGACTAATTTTTTTGATATATTGTAGAGATGAGGTCTCGCCAAGTTGCCCAGGCAGGTCTCGAACCTGTGGGCTCAGGCAATTCACTCACCTCAGCCTCCCAAAGCACAGGATTACAGGCTGAGCCGCTGATCCCAGCTACTTAACTTGTTTTTTGTCATTTTCAGTATGCTCTATCCTGAAGAATATTTTACATGCAATGGAGAAATATGTATATTCTGTTAGTGGTTACATCTGATAGTTGCATCTGATTTTTGCTATTGTATATCTTATGTCTTTCTGTTCCTCTATCCCAACCTTTTCCTTCTTTTGTGGTAAGTAGATAGTTTTTAATGATTCCAGTTTAATTATTTTTTAAATTATATTATTTTGGAGTTATATACTCAGTGGCTTTTCTGGGGTTATAATCAATATCTTAACTTATAACAATCTCATTCATATTGATTCATCTTTATTTATATGTATATAAAACTTTTCCTCCTATATAGCTTTCCTCCCAACTTGTGTTTTTATTGAAATACAAGTTATATCTTTGTACATTGCATTCCCCAAAATGCAGATTATCATGATCACTTTATGAACTATTCCAAAAATTATATTTGCAATTAAATTTAATATTTATCTATGTAGTTATCATTATTGCTTTTTTAATATCTATATGTTGATTGAAGTCACTGTCTAGTGTCCTTTCATTTCAGTCCAGAGGATTCTTTTTATTATTTTCCATAGAGAAGCTCTACTTATCATAAATATTTTCAGATTTTATTTATCAGGAATGTCTTGTTATTTTATTTATTTATTTATTTATTTATTTATTTATTTATTTATTTTTTGCAGGTTACTTTTGCTAGAAATAGTTTTCTTGGTTGATAGACTTTTCCTTTTACTACTTTGAATTTGTCATGCCATTGCCCTCTCAACTGCAAGATTTCTAATTAGAAATTAGTTATTATTCTTATTTTAGACACCTTGTAGATAATAAGTTACTTCTCTCTTGCTATTTATAAGAGTCTTTCTTTGTCTTTCAAAGCTTAATCATGGTGTGTCTTGGTGTGACTATATTTGAATTTTCCTACATGGTGTTAGTTGAACTGCTTATTGTGCAGACTAATATCTTTCTTCAGATTTGAGAATTTTAATATGTTATTTCTTATTTTTTTTCTTTCTATTCTTTTCTAGGATTACCATTGTTCATATAATTTTGATGGTATCCCAAAGGCCTCTGAAGCACAGTTTATTTTTTCCTCATTTCTTTATTGTTTTTGTTTTCTTCTCAGACTAGATCATTTGGATTGACCTATTTTTAATTTGCTAGTTTTTACTTCTGCCTAATCAAATCTGCTATTACATCACCTCTCATAAATTTTTCACTTATGTTATTGTAGTTTCCAACATCAGAATTTTTATTCTGTTTCTTAAAATAATTTCTATCTCTGTATTTATATTTCCTATTTTTCAGGACAGCAGTCATGATATATATCACATATGTTAGATTTTATATGTGGTTTCCTTTAGTTTTTTTTTTACATTTTTTAAATAGATGATTTAAAGTCATTGTCTAGTAAGTCCAACACGTGGTCTTCCCGAGTCATATTCTCAACTGACCACTTTTTTACAAACTTCCTCATCCTCAGGATTTATTATTGTTACCATTTGCTTAGTTACTTTTCTGAGCTAATAATATCTTTATTCCTTGTCACGTGTGGACATGGAAGTATTTACTCAGTTATTTTAATGGTTAGCTAATAATTAAACAGAACTTTTAAAAATGCCCGGAACTAATAGATTTTCCAGTATTTTCTAAGGAGCTATGTATAGATTTTGAGATACTTCTTTAAGACTCTGGTAGGCAGTAGACAACTCTCACTTAGTCTCTCTGCTTACATTGAGCTTCAAGGTCAGTGAGAGATGGGAGCACAGAGCATGTGCAATGGCTTGTACATATAAGTAGTCCTGAACATGCATATGACCTTCCATATTTCCAGAAATGTATCAGAAATATCTTGCTCACTTTGTTTTTCTTTTAAGATTTTTTGATAGCCTATTGTTTGCCCCAGCTGTTCATTGCCTACTAAGCTATGAGAGTAAATAATTGCTGCTGTATATTGTTGAGACATGCTCTCAGAAAGAAGTCTGTTTGTACTAACAAACTCTGAGTTACGTTAGATAAAGACAAGTCTTGCAAGAGGATCTTTCAGAAAACCACCAGATATTTCAGGTAACAACAATTTTATGTGAATGAGCTTTGAAGGAGCTCCAATCCAGTTCTGCCCTCTCCGGTGGCTTCCAGGCTGCTGGTTTTCACTGTGACCGTACCACAGAATGGCAATTTTCAAAGCTGCTGTGGAGATAGGGTAGGGATGAACATAGGTCAACTCAAATGGAACAAAGCTCACTGTGATTCTGCTATTTTTCTTAAATAATGTACCATGGATTGTTGTGTGCCTTTGGTTAATTTTCAGAGTTCTGATTTTTGTAAGTGTTCTCTTTGTCTTTATGACAGAGAGAATTTTCAGAGGTTCTTACGCTGACACTCCTTCTGATGCTTGGAGCCTGCCACATTTAACACTAAAATTAGATATATATATATCAATTAAAGATTAATTAATTAATTCATAAAGAATAGAAAACTAGAGCCAGAGAAAGAAAATGAAAATCGCAGACACAGGGAAAAGTAGCAAATCATAATTTGTGAAAGCATGAGTTTTTTATGAGCATTCGTGATAGTGAAGTTGGGTAAGGTAGAGTTTAACTCATTTTGTAATATAAATTTAATAAATGCAGTTAATATTTAATTGTTTCTATTGCTGGTGTAACATATAACAATACCCTTAAGTTTATGCTTTATACTATGGTATGGTGCTTAGTTTTCTTTTGTTGTTGTTGTTGTTGTTGTAAATAGATGTTTTTTTTTTCCAGGTGTATAAATATTCTACAAACTTTTCCCAAACTCTATTTTCAAGTCTTATGCTCAATACAAATCTTGTTTCTGAAGTATTATCTTATTCTAAAGCTTATTTATATATTTATTTATTTATTTATTTTTATTATACAAATGTGGGGTACAATTCAGCGTTAGGCATACAAACATTGATTATGCAGGTACCCTTATTGATGAAGTATGCTATTTTATTTAAAAAGTGGTGGGGAAAGTAAGAGGATCATCTAAAAATAAAAATGTATGTCTTCATAAGTTCTCTAGAATACAAAAGTATAGGTGACTAGACATAAGTAGACTTTAAAGAAAATGTTGCCTGGATAAGCATGCCTTGGAAAATTTTTGATACAAATATGTAAAGTTTATACTAAAAAATATTTACTTCATTGAATGCTTCTGAGTAAAACAATTGTCAGCATACAATGCTGATAAAAATATTGAAGAATGAAGAGTTTAAATTCCCTATGACAAGGAAAATAAATAGCAATAGTAATATAATTCATTAAAATGCAAAATTGTATGAAATAAAAGAAGTTTTCAAATTTTTCATAATTGAATATAAATTTAAAATTAATATAACAGAGATTTCTTTTTACAGATCATTTGAATCTCTGAAAGAATTATGAGTATACATATTCTCTCTCAAAAACTTTATATTTGGTATACTTTAAATAAAATTATATTGAATTTAGAAATTATATGAATTATGTACTTGCAAAAATATGTCTTGCTGAATTCTGATATTATACCACTCAGAATTTGTTCTCCAGGTTAACTTGTGGAAACAATGAGAAAAAAACATCTCTCACAAAGCCTGCTTGCTCTTATAAGATTTTAAGAAGTAAATACTCCCACAAACAACTCTTTGTAGGAGATATGCAATACAAACTTGCTGCCTAATAAATTAGCTAAATAGCATGTTTTGAAAGCCTAGCACATAGGAGTACTGCATCTTTTCTAATATTTCCACTGTTAAAGACATCAAGCAGCTTTATCATGTACTTGTCTATATATTCTGTCCGAACTCTCATTTTTTTCACTTATTTCCCTTCAGCTCTGTCTACTATTATTCAAAGAGATATGCCTTTTATCTTCTTTAGACGATACTGTCGATCTGCTTATATTGCTTAAGCTAATAAATACAAACTAAAGAATATAGTCAATCGGGACGAGTATAAAACCTATTGGCAATTTTAATTTCTTCTTCTTTTCTAATCTTTTCTTATGAGTCTCTCTCTCTTCTGTCTTCCCTCCATCCTTCCTTTATTCTCTCCTTCTCTTCCTTTTTTTTTTTTTTACCCATGTTCAATGTGTATATTTACATTCTCTCCCATTTCACCTTTCTGGGTTTTTTTTTTTATTATTATTATAGGATTCAGTGGACTATTTTCTCCTGCATTATTATCACAAAGTGAGCATAATTGGCTCCCTAAAATAGGAAGCAGATCAAGAATGCTTCTAGAACTTCTTAAGCTCATCTTTAGAGAATTTCTCTGCTGGTGCTCATATTAGAAATGAGTGGATGAAAGCAGGTTACTTTCTATTCTCTTTCACTTTAAATCTTTATCAGTCTTAAATATACACATAGCTTAAGTTTAAAAGCCAAGTGCCTTCATCCAATTAGTATTTCTGTGAGAGAGCTTGGTCAGATGTCTCAAAGTCCCATTATGATGATCTTAGGGTTATCTAAAAATCCAAAGGATTTCTGATGTTGTGGTTTTTTTAAGAAGTTATGAAAAGTGTCTTTGTACTGACTGAAATGTGTGCACAAAAAGAAGAGAGAGTTAACCACTGGGGCATATCAAAGAATGAAATTACTTGAACTCTACTCTTCTTGAATGGCTACAGGGGCAGTTGTTCTCAACAGAGCTCACAAAATAGATTATAGAATAAGAGCATAGGTTTAAAAATTATTACAAAGGTCCATCTAAATTCCTTAGTGAACTGTGTGGGCTACTTTTACGTCCATCTTTAGAACACAAGGTGCTGCTAATCTTGTAGTAAAATATAAAGCATATTTTAATTATATTTAGATAACTTGAATACCTCAAATGCATCATAACTTAGATCAGCATATATAAGTGCTTTATTACTGTTTTGTATTTTAAACTTATAGAAATTATTTTTAACATCCTTCAAAATTTGAAGAAGGCAACCTAAAACATTTACCCAGTTTATTAAAAGTTTATTAAATATTTTAATATATTAAAATATTATATTTAAATATTATATTATATTATATTATATTATATTATAAAATATTATATTTAAATATTATAATATTTTAATATACAGTTTTTATATATTTTTTAATATTTTATATATATTTTAATATTTTAATATACAGTTTATTAAATATTTTAATATACTTTACTTTAAACTTATAATATTTATAATTTGCTTTTTAAATTGAATTATTGGTAATACAGAATAAGACTTTTTTGTTGTATAATAAATGAAGGAAGATTTGGAAAAGATGTATAATGACAAAGATAAATATCTCCTGGCCAGCTCCCCTTTCTGGCATTTATCCCCAATTTGAGTAATCAACATAAAAAATTTTTTTATACTCAGTACAGCCTTGATACAAATATATCGTATTTGTGTTTTACTTGTACAGAAGCATATTGTACCTCACATTGCAACCTTCTATTTTCACTTAATGTAATACATACAATTGTACAAGTCAGACCACATAATTCTAAGTCCGTCTCATAATTGCTTTGCATTTTGGTAGATAAATATTTGTATATTTATGCACCAAGGTACAAATAGATATATACCTAAATGAACAGGAAGGATATATATTATACCTCATTATTTTTAAAGTACTTGTTTTTCCTTTTTCTTTTTTTGTTTTCATTTCCTCCTGTCTCCTTGTCTTTCTAACTCTACTCTTACTGCTCACCTACCAGATTATAGAAGTGAAGTGGTAATACCCCATGCATGTAGTGGTATCACAATAACCCATAGTTGATTGGAATGTATAGTTGTTATTACAGATTTTAGGTGAGGCATACAGGAATGTGGTGGCTGAGAAACTTGGAAGGTATATTGATATAATAGTCTTATGCACAGAGTGTCTATGGTTCAAGGACTGAGACAGCATTGGCTCTCTCTCAATGAGAGTTAACTAGTTATTATCACTGCCTATAGCAGATAGTGATGCTCAGCTCTCAATATGTCAACACTTCTCAATGAAACCATCAGCCTACCATGTGGTACATTGATTATATTTGATCCCTTTCCACCTGGAGGAGGCAACAATTTGTACTGACCAGGATTGATACTTGCATATAATATGTCAAAGTTCTTCCTCTCTTATCATACTACCACTGTCAGCACCACTATCCAAGGACTTCCAGGTATTCTACCTCATTACCCAAAAACAACCAGCCTAATAAAACATTAGAATTGCCTGTTAAAAGCTCAGCTAAAGAATCAGCTTGGTGGCAACATTCTGAGACTGGGAAGCTTTTTTCAGGATGTAGTATAAACACTGAGCCAATCACTTATATACTTTACTATATTTATAATAGCTAGAATAGAGAAGTTTTCAGACATAAAAGATAGGAGTAGAGGTAGGCTCTCTCATCATCACGCCTAGCAACATACTTAAAGAATTTGTGTTTTAATCTTTGAATTATTAAGGTCTACTGGGTTAAAGATTCTGGATCCCAGTTGAAGAAGACTTCCATCAAGAATTATCACTTGGCCATTTTGAGTTTCTTGTGCCACTGGTCCAGGAGATAACTCAATAAATTGCTAAACACATGGACATGCTTAATCTTGAATACTATGAACCTAGGGTTGTTTCTAAAAAATGGGACTTGGATATGAATGTCTAGAAATTGGGGATGCACAGGGGCAGATCTTGATGATTTTGTGCCCAGTGATAATGGTTAATCTGCAGTAGAAGCAATCTTGTCCTGAGAAAGGCAGTGACACTGAAGATTGAAATCTAGTCGACAAAATCTGGATAATAAAACTGGACAAAAAAAGTTACTGAAAGATAAGAAAAGAAAGATAAGATAAGAAAAATATGGGGCGAGCTTAAGACGGTGACCGACAGTTCAGACAATAAAAGTCTCTGTGGAGGCAAGTGTCCATAAAGACTCTGAGTGAGTGGGTGGAGCGTTGGTGGGAGTGTGAAAGTCCATCTGAGGGGATTCTTAGGTGCATGCACCCGGGTCCTCCCTCTGATGGCAACTACAAGCCCCACCACCCTGAGATTGGAGCGCCGCCAGCAAGATCGTGTGTATGATGGTCTGTGGCTCACAGGAATGTGCCTGAAAAGCCTGCTGAATCCAGCTGATTTCCATTGCTTAATGCCCAACCCACACCACCATCTGTCATAACAGATCAGCTGGAGCCCTGCATCTGATCAGTGGAGACTGAGGATTGGCAAAACTAGAGAGGAGTCCGTGTCTGGTGAGGAGCCACACACTGCAACCATTTTCTTTTTCTTTTTCTTTTTTTTTGAGTTGGAGTCTCACTCTGTCGCCAAGACTGCTCCCTGCCACCGCAGCCTTGACCTGCTGGGCTCCAGCGGTCCTTCTGCCTCAGCCTTCCAAGTAGCCGGAATTACAGGCATGCACTACGAAGCCCCGGCTGATTTTTTTATTTATTGTAGAGATGAGGTCTTGCTGCCCAGGCAGGTCTTGAACCTGCGGGCTCAGGCAATTCACTCACCTCAGTCTCCCAAAGGCACGGGATTACAGGCTGAGCCACCAAGTCCTAATTGCAGCCATTTTCTTTGACCCAGGACCAGGCAGAGATTTGCATTGCCCCGCCCACCTCTGTGCAGCCTCCAACTTGTTGCCTAAGGTAATCTCATCAAACTGGGAGAGATATAAGCCCCTCCCCCAGGCTGAATCAAATATAGACAACTCAGATCTATGTGGCAGACCTGACAGGCAGCAAGACGAGTGAATCCAGATCTGACTCACCCCATCCCAAAGTAGGCCTGAGGCAACTGATTCAAGCTATGAGTAACCCTACCTGCCTATGATGAGAGCAGAGGTGAGGGGTTAGAGATCAGAGCTGAGAGGACTTTGGACATACAGAAAGGACCTCAGAGCCAGTCTGATGTCTTGTTTTTAATTTTAATTTTTTGACTGTTTGTTTTGCTCATGTTTGTTTACTTTTAGTTTTAGGTGTTTTTTTTTTTCCCCCTCTCATTCTGGTTTTGAAAAGGTTTTCATACTTGCCTTGCTTTTGTTATTTTACTGATTTTTTTTCTTTCCTTTTTCTATGCTTTAGACTCCTTGTTTGTGTAGCGGAAGAGTACATCAACAGGCAGGATTTTGTTGGACTGTGTGTTTGTGTGATTACCTGTATGCTCTAAAGTTTTGCTTTCTTTTTCTCTTTTCTGTTTTTTGTCTCTTTTCATTTGTTAACTGGTATGTCTGTTTTCCCACTTACTCTTCTCTCATTCCAACTTCCTCTTGACCCCACCCCTTTCTTCTTCCATTATTTTTCTTTTTCTTACCTCATTTTGTTCCAGGGAGTGAACCTAATCCCCCACTGCATGACAGATTGTAAGGAAGTGGGAAGTGGTTTCCAGGGTGTTCATACAACTGTCAGTGGATGCTGGATCAGCAGATAGATTCTGAATCAAAGCACCCCCTCAACTAAATTTCAAAACTGCAAAAGTACAGCCTTCAACACACAGTCCAGCTTCAGAAGTGAACAATGCCAGAGGATCCACCTAAGGAAGAATAGGAGACTGAGAAAAAAGAAGTAAAAGCAGCCCTTCAACCCCTGAAAAACAGAATTAAAGAAGAAAGGGGGAAAAGTGGGTGGGGGGGAGATCTACACAAATGAAGAAAAAACAAAAGAAGAATATGGATCTCTTACAGACCCCTGGAAGGTCAGACACTGAGAAACACATTTTGGAACACAAACAATGAAAAGCCCCCAGAATGACTAGCCTCAAACTACAAACCCAGATATCAAGACATTAATAGAGAAAATAAAAAGAATTGAGGAGAGACAAGAGGAAAATAGAAAGGAGTTAATAAGGACATAAAATAATTTACATAAACAAAGTAGGTATAAAAGAAAATATCCTAAAGGTAGCAAGAGAAAAAGGTCAGACTCCCTACTAGGAAAGATCAATGAGAATAGCAAGAGATTTATCTACAGAAACACTTCAGGCTAGGAGAGCTTGAAGCCCAATCTTTAAAGATAATCAATTCCAACCAAGAATAACCTACCCAACTAAACTAAGCTTCATCAGTGACGGAGAATTAAAATCTTTCCCAGACATTCAATCCCTAAGAACTTATGCTGACTCTAGACCAGCTCTACAAGAAAAAGTTAAGAAAGTACTAAACACAGAAGAAAGGGAAAAAAGAACAACAACATTCTTCACAAGAGTGCAGAGAAAAGATTGAAAACATCATGAATTAACCCCAAAGTCAAAATAAACACAGCAAACAAATAGGAACAACAATATCTCTATAAAAGCCTCATGACAGGGATAAACTCTCACATTTCAGTAATTAGTCTGAATGTGAGTGGACTAAATGTACCACTGAAAAGACATAGAATGGCAAAATGGATTTAATATCATGAGGCAACAATATATTGTCTCTAAAAGACTTATCTCACCAGAAATGACACTCACGGACTCAAAGTAGGAGGATGAGGATAGGAAGCAAAAATTCAGTCAAATGGAGCACAAAAGAAAGCTGGAGTTGCAATCTTAATCTGAGACAAAATACTCTTTAAGTTATCAAAAATTTAAAAAGATGAAGAAGGTCACTATATGATTATAAAAGGTTCAATCCACCAACAAGAAATATCCATCCTAAACATATATGCACCCAACATAGGAGCACCAATTTTCGTAAGGCAGTTTCTAGACAATCTTAAAAAAGAGATTGACTCTATCACTCTCATAGCTGGGGACTTTAATACCCCACTCATAACCCTAGACAGATCATCTACACAAAAAAATCAGCAAGGAGATCTGAAACCTCAGTGAGACTCTTGAACAAATGAACTTAACTGATGCTTACAGAACACTCCACCCAACAACCACAGAATATAAATTCTACTATTTACCACATGAAACATACTCCAAGATTGACCACATCATTGGCCATAAATCAAATATAAACAAATTTCATTAGATTCAAATTTTGTCTTGCACCTTCACAGAACACAGTGGAATAAAAATAAATATCAACACCAACAAAGTTCCCCCCCAAACCCACAAAGACATGAACACTAAACAGTATGATGCCAAGCAACTCCTGAGTTAACAATGAAACCAAAATAGAGATTAAAATGTTCCTGGGAACAAATGAAAATGAAGAAGCATCTTACCAAAACCTCTGGGATGTCATGAAAGCAGTAGTAAGAGGAGAATTCATATCTTTATAAATACACATGAAGAAAATGGAAAGATCACAAGTTAACAGCCTAACAAGACACCTAAGGAAGCTGGAAAAGCAAGACCACCAAAACCCTATCTTCAGTAGAAGAATCCAAATCACCAAAATAAAAGGCAAAATCCAAGACATAGAAGACAAAAAGACAGTACAAAACTCAATGAAACAAAAAGCTGGTTCTTTGAAAGGATAAATGAGATCAATGGTCTCATAGCCAGACTGGCCAAGAAAAAGAGAGAAAGCATCCAAATAAACTCAATCAGAAGTACAAAAGATGAAGTCACAACTGACCCTGAATAAATACAAAAGATTATCAGAGACTACTATGTACACTAGTATGGAAACAAACTTGAAAACCTAAAGGAAATGGAGGACTTTCTGACATGATACAGCCTCCCTAGATTGAAACAAGAAGAAATTGAGATCCTAAATAGATGAATAAAAATCAAAGAAATTGACTATGTAATAAGAAAACTACCTATTAAAAAAGCCCTGAACCAGATGGCTTTCCAACAGAATTCTAGGAAAGTTACAAGGAGGAACTGATGTCAATCCTATTGAAAGTATTCCAGGTGATTGAGAAAGATGCAACTCTCTGTAAATCATTTTATAAAGCTAACATCACATTGATACCCAAGCCAGGTAAAGACCCAACAAAGAAAGAAAACTACAGGCCAATATCTTTGATGAACATAGATGCTAAAATCCTCAACAAGATCCTAGCAAACTGGATTCAACAATCCATCTCAAAAATCATCCATCTTGACCAAGTAGGCTTATCCCCAGGATGCAAGGCTGATTTGACATTCATAAGACCATAAACGTAATTAAATACATCAAAAGACATAAAAACAAAACCATATCATTAAATCATTAGATGCAGAAAAAGCTTTTGATAAAATCCATCACCCCTTCTTGATAAAAACCCTCGAATATCTAGGTATAAGTGGAACATACCTCAAAATAGTAAGAGCCATCTATGAGAAACCCACAACCAGCATACTCCTAAACAGACAAAAATTGGAACCATTTCCCCTGAAAACTGAAACAGACAAGGAAGCCCACTCTTACCCCTCCTGTTCAACATAGTTTTGGAAGTTTTAGCTAGAGAAGAGAAGGCAATCAGGGGAATCCAAATAGGAAAAGAGGAAGTCAAGTCATCTCTCTTTGCAGATGACATAATTCTATACTTTGAAAACCCAAGAGAATCTGCCAAAAACCTCCTTGCACTGATAAAGGACTTTGGAAAAGTCCCAGGGTATAAAATAAATGTGCAAAAGAGAATCTCATTTCTATACACCAATAATAAACAGAACCCCACATAAAAAGCACAATTTCATTCACAATAGCCACAAAAAAATGAAATACCTTGGCATCTTCCTAATCAGAGATGTGAAAGGCCTTTGCAATGAAAAGTACAAAATACTTCTCAAAGAAATGAAAGATGACACAAACAAGTGGAAAAATATTCCATGCTCATGGATTGGAAGAAACAACATTGTTAAGATTTCCATTTTATCTAAGGCAATCTACAGATTTAATGCAGTATCCCATCAAATTACCAGCAGCATTCTTCTCAGACCTAGAAAAAATGATATAGGAATAGGTATATGGAAACATAAACGACCAAGAGTAGCCAAAACAATTCTCAACAAAAACAAACAAACCAACAAAAACAAAGCAGAAGGTATCACACTCCCATTCTTTAAACTTTATTATAAAGTCACAATAATCAAACAACCTGATATTGGTACAAGAACAGGCATATAGACGAGTGGAATAGAATTGAGATTCCAGAAGCAAAACCTCAACTTCTCAACCAATTCATCTTTGACAAAACCTCCACCATCCACTACTGGGAGAGGAGAACAACCCATTCAGTAAATAGTGCTGGGAAAACTGGCTGACCACATGCAGAAGATTGAAACAGGGCCCCTACCTATCCCCATACACACAAAAATAATTCAGTGGATCACAGTCCTAAATGTAAAGCCTCAAACTGTAAGAAACTTAGAAAACGTATGAGATGTTCTTATGGAAGTTGGAACCGGCAATCATTTCCTGATCAAAACCTGAATTGCCCGGGCCATAGGAGATAAGATAGACAAGTGAGACCTCATTAAATGGACAAGCTTCTGTAAAGTCAAATAAACCATCAAGAGAGCAGGGAGGCAGCCCACAGACTGTGAAAAAATATTTGCCAACTCCATGTCTGTCAAGGCCTAACATCAAAGATCTACAAGGAACTCATATGTACTTAAAAGATAAAAACAAATAGCCCCATTTCAAAGTGGGCAACAGGTATGAATAGACATTACTCAAAAGAAGACATAGAACAGCCAACATATACATGAAAAAATGTTCAGCCTTACTAGTCATCAAGGAGATGCAAATTAAAACTCCACTGAGATACCACCTAACTCCAATCAGAATGGCCATCATCAATAACTCAAAAAATAACAGATGCTGGAGAGGATGGTGAAAAGGGAACACTTCAACACTGTTGGTGGGAGTATAAACTAGTACAACCTCTGTGGAAGTCAGTCTGGCGATTCCGAAAAGTTCTAAAAATCAACCTTCCATATGACCCCAAATCCCACTACTGGGAATATACTCGGAAGAACTCAAATCATTCTATATAAAAGATACCTGCACATATATGTTTATTGCAGCATTTTTCACAATAGCAAGAACATGGAATCAATCATGCTGCCCATCAAAAGAGAACTGAATTTAAAAAATTTGGTATGTATACACAATGGAATATTATGAAGTCATGAGAAAGAACAAAATATGAACTTCACAGCAATCGTGATGGAATTCGAGTTTATAATACCGAGTGATAGTTCACAGAATCAAAGAGCTGAGTATCACATGTTCTCACTCATAAGTGGACCTTGAACAACTACTGTAATACTATAAGAAAAGGATTAACAGTATAGGGAAACTGCAGGGATGGGGTGAGGGGACACGCAGAGGTGGGAGTGACAGTAGTTGATATCTGCCTGGGGAAGTGGGACACACCTCATTAACAAAGGTACCTGCACAATGAATATTTGTATACCTAACCCTGAATTGTACCCCACAATTTTAAGATAAAAGTTAAAAGAGAGAGAGAGAAAAAAAGAAAAATCTGGATGAGATCAGAGTAAGACAGTCCTGAATGTGATTTATGACCTCAGCACAACCTACTCAACAGGAATTGTAGCTTGTTTTATAAACCATCTTACCTTAAATTATTATTATTATTATTATTAGAAAGCAGGATTTATTGAGAGGGAAGAAAAGCTCCCACAATGGGAGAAGACTCGAAGCAGTTGTCTGCCTTAAATTATTTTAAGAAATTTTAATTGTTCACTTTTAAAGAAATGAGTGATAGATTGGACTTAATGGAGTACATGAGTGCACTGTACCAGATAATTTTGATATATAACTTCAGATTATCTGAGTGTCATAATTCTCCTATTCCAGTCACCTCTGTAAAATCCAATTTGCTTCTTTACCGGGCTTCTACCACCTTCCTACAGGTTCTATCTATTAATATCTTGTCTCAGGCTTACACCATGTGCTTTCACTTTCCATCTTAGACCTCTCTGTTGACTTGTAGGAGATTTTGTGAGAATGTGCAACTATTAAATAGAGGGGCGCTCACAATCTGTAGTAGAAACTTTTGACAAAAAAGTAACAGGATGTTCTTAGAGAGATGTTTTGAGATGCATTTCATGTGGTTTTTCAGAAGGTACTATAATATCAAACCACTATTTGTCTGTGGCAATGATAAATTTGGTAAAATATTTTTGTATTGTTTCCCTTCTTCCATGCTATAATCCTCTATTCCTCTCCCCTAGTCCTTAGAACAAATGCCCAAGAAAATATTTGCAACATACTGGAAACAAAGGCATCCTAGAATCAAGGTAGAAAAATACTTTTTTAGAAAGGTTAGATTTTGAATGTATTTCCAATGTTGGAAGATAAATATTGAAATTTGCTTCATCAGTGCATTTTTTGGTGGAGTGATGCTGGTGAAAAACCATACTGGTATGAGTTTATGTGAGAATGGGGCAGAATTGGTGAAAGCAAGTACTGGCAAGTGTTCTGAGGAATTTTGTTGCTATATACTCTCTCAGTTTTTTATATTCCCACTTTTCTCTCCTAATATCAACACTTCAGTGTCTTACTACTTTGTCTATACTTTACTGCTTTATCTTCATATTTACTTTCGTCTCCTTTGATGATATTCAAAATTCTGTTGGCTATTATCGACCTGATCAAACATACACATTTTACAATCTGTATTTATATTCTTGATTAATAACTTCTCCCTAAACCTCACTTTTTATCCTAAATTTTCTAAGATTTTTACTGTCTTGTTTTTCACTTTTTGGTCTTTAGTACACTGTACATTTCTTTTTGTAGAAATTGTAAAGTAGTACTCCATATTTATTTTCTCTTAGTTGGCTTACTCTTTATGCCAGCATCATTTATTGATTAAACCATCCTTTCCTCATTGAATAAAAACTCAATTTTACATTTAAATCTCTAAACAATATTTTTGGAATATTCATTTTGACTAATTAATTTATTTCATAATGTAAGGCTGGCTGATAAAATAGCATGCCCAAAAAAATTGTAACAAAGAAAAAAAAAGAAGTTTATTTTCCTCCCAAATAACAGCAACAATATGAGTCATCTGGTTCAGCATGAGAAATCTGGTCCTTCTGAATATTCAAGATCATATCGCTCCTTTGTTCACATATAAACTAAGTTGCTGCCATGTCTAGGAACAGGGGTCTTCTGAGTACAGGGATGTATGCAGGGACATATTATGTACCTTACAAAGAAATAGAACATTGAATTCTCTACTATCTCATTGATAAGAACTTAGTCATAGTCACATAGCTAAATTGAATTACAAGAAAGATTGTGGAATATAATTTGCCTAGGATGTGACCCATTATAAATTTGTTACCATGGAAGAAGGAAAGTATGATTTGTGTTGACAATTATAACTCTGTTGCATATGCCTATGTCAATACAATACTAATTTGTTTATAAATATTCTGATATTAAGTAAAGCAAGTACCTATTCCTCCTTAAAAATATTTTCTAGACTGGAATATATAGGTTATTTAGAAAGTAAGTTGGCAGTGAGAGAGAGAGGAGATTCACCTCCCCAAGGTGGGCGAGATAGCCAAAGCTAGGAAAGCATAGCTCAGCCAGAGCTCAACATAGCTGAGCCAGAGCTTAACAAAAGAATGGTCCTTAAAACTTAATTTAATTTTACATGTTTTGTTAATTCTCAAACATTTGAATCTATTTTAAAGCATCTTCTGATATACTAATTATATGTAAATAAAATATATTATTTAAATTACTAGCACTCTAATGTGATATATAATGTGAAAGTATAATCTTTCCATGTTCAGGATCTCATAAAGCACATGGTTTTTGCAACCGTTTAGAACACGTTTCTATTAGTCAATAAGATTAATTTTTATTTATATGGAGACTGTTTTGATTCAGGAGGTACATGTGTTCAGTAGAAATCTTGCAAGATGGTGAAGATTCGGCTTCTAATGAGATCATCCATGTGGTGGATGAGGTTTCTATACCTTTATTAAATTTATTCTTAACTATTTTATCATTTCTTTACCAATGCACATGTGATTTTATAAACTTTAAATTCTAGTTTTTATATATAATTTATTGAAAACTGATTATATATTTGTATAAAGTAATCATCACCAATACTAATATTATTTCTATGATTTCTTTATGTTTCCTTCCCAGAGGCTCCTAATTTTTCTGGACATATTTGTGTAAACAAAAAGTTAATAGATTATGTCTTCTTTTTCAATTTTATACAACTGATTTCATTTTGTTGCTTAATTTTTATACTTATATATTTAATTATCATCTCTAAGACAATACTGAATAATCAGGGGAAAATATACTATTCCTTTTATAATTACATCGTATGGAACTCTGCTGTTTAGAATGGCATTCAATGTTTTGGGTTTTGGGGATTTTTTTGTTGTTAATTGTTCTTAATATATTACAGTAATGTTCTACTATATCACTTGGGTTTTTTCTATTAGGAATAACTAGTGAATTTTATCAAGTGCCTTTTAAGAATATATTGACAAATGGCTTTTTCTATTTTATACATCATGGTCATAAGTTATATTGATTGTTTTCCTATTATCAAGTCACTTTTAGGGGTCAGACAGACTTGTTGCTCCTTAAGAGTTTATAAGCTGCAGTTACAAAAACAGAATAGAAGGTACACTGGTGAAAGGAATACATCACGAATTGTATAGTTATTAACACCGTCCTTGTCTTCACCCTCTTCTTCCCACTTGGATCTCAGTTATGTTCTTCTCTTTGTCCTATTGCCAGTGCTCTAGGTAAAATTTTCATGGCTTTTTAGCTGGGTTTTTGTGTCAGTTGGCTAGATTTTTCCTGCCCTCTGCTTAATCAACACTGCTTAAATTCTTTTGCATACTGCCTTTTCATAAACAGGAAACGTCTAAAATTAAACTGTGATCAAGCCCCTACTCTCTAAGACTAGATCCAAATTACCTACTATAGCATGGAAAGTCCTAGTGATAGCCCTGAAAATGTTTCCAGTCTTGTGGCATCATCATATTCACTCAGATGTCCTTGGTGACAGATTTACCAAACTACCCGGACTCTCCAAAATCAACCAGAACCTCTTTTCTGTTTGACTTTGTGATTACTTTTGCCTGGAAAACCCTTACTACCCTAAATAATTTAACAAATACACCTAATTTTACATTTCATTGTAAATTATACTAGGTTCTAAAAATGTGCAAGCACATTTTCTGCAAATAGTGATCATTTTGTTTCCAAGTCTCCAGTAAATTCACTTCTTCTTGTTACTTCAATTCTTCATATATTGAGTCAAAACATTTAGGATGATGCTAAATAGTAATAGCCTTTTAAAAATTATTTTCATAAGGAATATAGAACGTTTTATTATGTTTCTTCATTATGCAGATGGCAAGAATGTTGTCTTTGTCAGATTTCTTAATCTTTCCCTCCCTCCATTTATAATTTAGTAAAAGGGAATGTGAATACACATTGCTCAGGTTTTAATCAATGGTTCACTAAGTAGGGGTGATGGGAATCATGACTGAATACAGGCAATAAAGAAGTAAATTGTAGTGGAGAACTTAAAAGCAATAAAACTGACAATGCCAATATGCTTTTTTACTTTCACCATATAGTAAAAGTTATAAAAATTGTCAGTGAGAATGCACTAAAAAATATTCCTATGTGAGTGAACAACTATTGTCCATATAACTTCCCCATTCATCCTTTGGTACATCACCAGTTTTGAAGAAGATTTAATTACACAGTGTTTATAAAATGCTTAGCATGCTGCTTGGTCCTTGGTATGTAAATTTTACAAGATAATTGTGCCTAGTATTATGCATATTATAGAAATTTATATAGAAAGAAAGGTATAACAACTCAAAGATCTGTTATGCAAATACCAAGAAAGGCAAAGATTTTCTGATTAGGGATGATTAAGAGGTTATTTTTGTATACAGTCTTGGCAAGAAACTAGATTTATAAATGTCACGAAGAAGTAGAGGATCAGAAGGACACAGTTCCTTGCCAAGTTAGCATGTTGCAGCTGTAACTGCTAGTGTCTCTTAGCTGTCCTGGGACCCTGCCTCATATTTGGCACTGTTTTTTATATCATCCCTGGGACACATAATTATAGAAGCTCAATCAGGATCAGAGATACAGGCTTGTAGTATTCCAACACAACCACTGCTTTTTCTATTACTAAAACCACAAACTAACAGGGCCATGGGCCAGTAAGTGTAAGAAGTAAAAAGAAGTGTCATTTTTTGCCAGATGTCCTTTTTGACCACTGTAAGGCAATCAAACAGCTTTTACACTAATAGTCTGAAAATTAAGAATGTTCTAATTTAATGATCCATGAAGGTAAAGGGAATTAATGAACATGACAATTATCTCGGCATATGCTGGGACAATAATATCCTCCCACAAGTTGAATGCATAGGAAGACTTCAAAGGAAGAAAGCATGGAGCATTTTTGAGGCTGACCAAAAAATGGTTAGTACCCAGAAACAACTAAACTTGCATATAAAGACTGCAAAAGGACTAGGAGTGACTCCAGGGAAGAGAAAATGTAAAACCAACTTTACACATCATGTGATTGATCCAAACTTTTCGCCTGGTATAGCACTATTACTTCTGATTCTAATTATTAATCCCTTGTCAGATAAATAGGTTACCATAATTTTTAAAAATGTAGTCTTATCTGGAATTAGAGTATTGAAAGTTTGGTCTCACAATTACATTTTTCATTTGTGGAAGTTTAGGACAGTAAATGTTTACATCATTTATATTTTTCAATGCTGAATGTCTTTGTTAAGGCAAAGAGAAATCAGCAAATACACATGCTTTTGATATTTCCTATATTTTTACATATCATTCACTTCTTTAAACAATTTTTTTTCTTTAGGGAAAATAGAGCAAGTGCTTGAAGAAATGTGACATTTTTACTTATAGGTACTACCTAAATCATTTAAAAATAAAATCAAAACATATAGTCATTGATGATAAATTATAATTGGATTGTGCTTAATTTTGCTTTCAGTCAAGGAAGAAGTTGTGCTAAAAAAAATAAATTAAAATAAAATTCCACATTAGTCATAGCTAAATAGATAAAACAAGAAATTCTCATTTTATTATATTTTTATTAAAAATGTTTTATAAAACTTGGAGAAATTAATTTATCAGAGCTTTGTATTATTTTGTCCTATAACTAAAACATATGTTCTAAAATATTATAAATGACAGAAATTGTTTTAAATTTTAGATTATAGTCTAATCTTCCCTGAGTCAATCCTCAAATTTCTCAGTTAAAGGATGGGTTATGTTTTCTAGACTACTTGTCTCATAGGTTTTTGCTAGAATCAAATTGTTATTCTCTATTCCTAATCTTTTAACAAGTTCTGTTTCTTCTACTTCCGTAATGTCTTGACTCCTTTCTAGAGTTTTGTTGAGTGTAGGATTCTTGCTTGGTTTTTTTCAACAATGAATATTGTTGTAACTAGTTCCTCTACCTCCAGTAAGTTTTTTTTAAACTTTGCTTTCTATATCCTGTTGTATTTATGTTATTAAAACAAAAAGTTGGTAATATTTTGTTAGTAGTTTACTTAGCATGAACACTTAGATTGACTATTTTATTTCACTTAATTTTATCATTTATGAAAGTGACTGTAATTCATACAACACTTAGAAATCTGTGATTTCTATAGCAGCTAATATTTAAAACACCTAGAATTTTTTTAAAAGTCAAACATTTGCTTATCTAAACTAGGTATTGATAACCAATATCCCTTGTAAATTTGGATTTACTGACAAAGCAAAATCAATAGCTAATTTTGATGAATAGTTATGGCTAATATGAGGTTTCTATACTATGTCTTTCAAAGATTAATGCAACAAATTTCCTTTTTGATGTTCTTTGGCATTTTGCAAATTATCTGGAGTCTTAAATATGATACTCTTCAGTACAAAAGTAGACAGAATCCCTTGTAACTACTTTATTAACTTCTCTCAGAGTACTTAAATCTTGATCCCACAAAGCAACTGTTCTTTTGACAGATGATGATGATTGTCATATTAAACATCTTTCACTCTTTAAACTCTTTAAACTTTGTTTCACAGAACGGTGCTTAGTAGTACACATAGATGAAGCCTCATTCAGAGATTCAAAATTGTGGAAGAGTTAAGCTTATTGTGATGATATTCTTTCATTAAAATTGCACAATCATCATTTTTACCCAAATAGAGTTTTCATTGCTGAGGTGTAAATCATCTTATTTTTCTGATATCCACTAACAATAATGATGTTAATATAACAATAATAATAACACAATGGCCAAAGTAACAGAATACTACTAAGTGTTGGGTACTCTTCTGAGTGATTTACTTGCAATTACTAATTTAAATCCTATTAACTATGCAGTTTTATTAGCTGCATTTATGAATGTGAAAATTGAAAGAAAAATTCATTAAGTAATTTTGCCCAAGATCGCAGAGCTAGTAAACAGTGGAACTACGTTTTGGAACCAGACAATCTAACTTAAGAATCCATGAGAATTAATCAGGATGGCATACTTTAACTCAACTTTTAACAACATACTATGCAAAAGAAGCTGTTTAAGACAATTGGGGAATTTAATCATCCTAAAAGATCTTCATTAGCTTTAGATACTGAAATCTAGTTTTCAAAAACCCAGAACATTTGGTAACATAAAGAAAAATAAAATGTGAACAATCATTCTCAAAGATGGTTGTGTACTTTTGTCAGCTTATATTTTTATTTGTGTTGCTCCATATTCTACCTAGAAATCTATACGTTCTATATATTCTATATTTTTTTCTATCCTTTTTTACTCTCCAAGTTCTTCATGTGCAATGAACTGGTTACATATGTTTTTTTTTTTTCTTTCTCCAGTGTCAAGACATACTTTTTATGATTCTATGGAATCGGCTTTTCTACTCCTATTTAACACTTTAGACCTACTATGTGCCACACACTTTTATAAGGAACTCCACAATCATACATAATGATTATGTAATCCCTGGTTTATCACTTCTGTGCCTTTCTATTTTTATTTTATATGATCTTATGTCCATAAAAATGTGCCCATAATTTAAAATAACACAAGGATTAAGTTAGCTGAATCATTCAGTACTCTCTGTCAAGTGAAAGTAAGAATTCAAAATGGCTGTGGTCAATCAATAATACAATATGAGAAAATAAAGAATTATTCATATAATTTGTTTCCATTCTCCACTGAATTAATTAATTAATGGAAAATATTTAGCAGATGAATTTATAATCAGTGTTTTGTGTAAGCAGTTTTCCTGGAAAATATTCTCAATAAAATCATAGTTCCATTTACATAGTATAAAAGTTTTATTTTTCTCTGTTGATATAAATCTGCTCATTAGTATTATTAATTGAAAGCTAGGTTAGAGGTAATTACATTTGGAGACTTGTGGACATATCAGAATTAGGGAAGCCTCTAGAAAAACTGGAGTTTCTTTAAATGTTGTTAAGCAGAAATCTGGAATTGTTGTGCTTTGTGAATTCTAAGCATAATGGTCATCTATAACTTTTATTTCTGCGTAGAAGATGTGTATAAAATGAGGCTAGAAGATCTGTATTTGAGACCCAGCTCCAATCATAGTTATTAAATACGCGATGTCAGGCAATTTAAGTTTTTAGCCTTACTTTTCTTGTCTGTAAAACTGGAGAGTATACCAATCAATTTAGTTTTTTATAAGAATCAAATGAGATAGTATATAAGAAGGGGCACTCTAAATTATAAAAATGTACAAAAATAATATTTAAGGATTGCACCTATAAGGATATAAAACTTTGATATAAGAAAATTAGTTTATTATTCAGAAGGTATATAAATGTAGAGATAGAAGCTACCTTTATATTACCATCTTCTCACTCCTAAATTCATATTCATAGCAACTTGTCATTAAAGTCAAGATCTTTTAAGTGTGGAGTCTTCCCTGAGACTTTCAATACAAAATGGTCAGAGGAATTGGATTTAGCCTGAGGCAATCAAATTTCATGTACATGTTTTTGAGTGTCATATAGGTGGTCTATTTTTGTCTTTTAACTAGGTTTACACCTTTGGCCTACTTCTCCAGTCAGGGATCCAGCAAACAAATAACTTCTGTGTGTCAGAAAGTTTTAAGATAAAGTTTACACAGTTCAGCATAACTAAAAAAATTATAAAAATCATATAAAATAAAATAAATATAAATGTCAAAAGATTTTAATGCTATTTGAACCCATTCTCGAAATAAATTCTTAGAATACAAGGAAAATAAGTTGCTTTTTCAAAATAAAAAATATTTTGAATAAGTAAATCTTTTGTCTTCTTCCTCTTCTATTTCTTCTCCTTGTTGGTTTTTATCTAATAGTACTGCTACTAATAACAGCACCAATTAGGAGTAAAAATAAAAATAGCATTTTTAATGTTTTGCTTTGGGAACATTCAAAATTCTCTCTTCTAGCTCTTTGAAAATACATAATAAATTATTGTTAACTATAGACATCCTACAGTGCTATAGAACATTTGAACCTATTCCTACTATCTAGTTATAACTTTGTAGCCAATAATCATCCTCCCTTTCTCCTTCCCAGTTTGTAGTCACCCACAAGTCTACTATTCTTCTATAAGTACAATTTATTTAACTCCCACATTTGAATGAGAACATTTGTCTTTCTATGACTGACTTACTTCATTTAACATGTTTTCCCGTTCCATTCATGTTCCTGCAAATGGCAAGATTTGATTCTTTGTTATAGCTGAATAGCATTCCATTTTGTGAATATATATATACATATATAATATTTCCTTTATCCATTTATTTATTAATAGACATTTACATTGATTCTGTTCTTGGCTGTTGTGAATAGTACTCAATATACAGGGGTACATATATCTCTTTTATATATTAATTTCCTTTTCTTTGGATAACTACACAGTAGTGCAATAGTTGGGTCATATGGCTCTATTTTAAAATTTTTGAAGCGCCTTCAACTGTTTTTCATAGTGGCCGTACTAACTTACATTTCCATCAGAAGTATGAGTTCCCTTTTCTCCCTGAGTTAATAATTACACATTGCATATATGTTTTGAAGTATCACCCTGTACCCCAGAACTATGTACAATTATAGCATATCATGTTATAAACTTAAGCCGGACATGGTGGCTCACACCTGTGATCTCAGCACTTTGGGAAACCGAGGCTAGAGGATTGTCTGAGCTGAGGAGTTCAAGACCAGCCTCTTGTCTTGTATTTCTCTACAATAAATACAGGTAGTCTCAGCTGCTTGGAAGTCTGAGATGGAGGGATTACCTGAGGCCAGCAGGTCAAAGTTATGGAAGCCATGATTGCTGCCACCGAACTCCAGCTTGGGTAAGAGGGTGAGACTCTGACTAATTTTTAAAAAAGTTATAAACATAAGTAAAAACTGACCAAATTTATAATGATGGGTGCCATAATATCCAGTAGTCTAGAAACTACAGGTACTGAGGATTATTAAATTTTTTTATTCAATTAAATAAAGTCCTCTACCAACAAAACTAATAATAACCACTGTCATTTAGTTTAAACCTACAAGGCAAACACTGTAATTGGCAACTTACTCATAATAACCACAATTTTTAAACAGTAGTTTTGTTATAAAAATTATCAGGGCATCTCTAAGTCAATGTGGTAACATTTTATTTCACATTTGGTAGGCTTTTAATATAATATTAATATATCTACCAAGATGCTAGAAATCAGGATAGTGGTTACTTTGAATGTTGTAACAGGAGAGGGATAAGAAAAGGTTTCTTGATGCTGGTAATGTTCTATTTATTGACTGAAGTACTGATTTTAGAGGTGTCATATTTTATTTTGTAAAATTCATGCAGTTGTGTATTTGTAACTCACACGCATTTTGATGTTGAAGCATAATATAAGAATAAATTTTCTCTCAATTAGTACACATCAATATTTTCAGGTCTTCTCTGTATTATCAATTACAAATCTCCTGTAAGCCACTAAGTTGAACTGTCTTTGACTAAATAGAAGATGAATGGTGCATTCCCACTCAATGTATTTTTAATGCTGAAAAGTTATTGATAAGTTTAAGAACATTAACATCTAGAAAGGGTTACCTCATCAATATATGTAATTTGGATCATTAGTTGTTGTTTAATGCTAATGATTATTTGGTATTTTTAGTCAATTGCCTTATGTAAAAGCAAAATCTGGAAAATACAGTATAAACTCCTCTGAAATATTGGTATCTCATCTTTATTAGTGTGGCATGGTTCTAAGTAATGAATACTAGCTTTGGAGACCAAACCTACTTTGCCAAATTCAAGTTGTTGAGATCTTGATTAGATAATTACATTATTTTAAGTTGTGTTCTCATATGTCTATTTACAGAGTTTTGCTAGCAGATTTTTGAATTCCCTTTTTCTTTAAACATTCACTGCATTTTATTTGTACTTGCTCTTGAACGTATGACCATCCCAGTCTCCTTAGCTTAATTTTCTGACTCAAAGCTTGATTAGAAAGTTTTTGGGAATTAAAGAAATGAGCCTTGTTATAACCAACTTTGAAATGCACTGAACGGCCTACTTTTATTATGAATTCTCACCATCTTGTAAAAAGTATTTTGTTTATTTCAGACATTTTATTGCAATTTTTGAAGCAGGTTATTAATATCTTCCAAGCTTTCTGATATAGTTATGCTACATTGTTATTAAGGGTAAGTATCTAACAACAACATTGCCAATAAAATGTTAATAATTACAATAATATTGTTGAATCAGTAAAACATAAAAACAAAGTTCCTAAATATATAAAGCAAAAATTGGCAAAAATAAAGGCTAAAAAATCAACAAATTAAGTTGATTATATGGATGTATACAAAATAATGAACCAAATAGCAGCAAATAAGTTCTTCTCACGTGTGCATTTAACACTACCAATATTGATCATATCCAATATATTTTAAGTTAACAAAGTCACACAGAGCATATTCACTGACCATTTGGGTATTTAATTAGAAATAAACAATAATAAAATATTTGAAATTTAATAAGTCACTACTTGCTAAGTTACCCAAGGGTCAAAGAGAAACTCATAAGGATCATTAAAATACAAATAAGTGATACTAAAAATATAACCTACCAAAAGTCATGGGGAGTAACTAAAACAACCCTTAGAAATAAACTTAAAGATTTAAATAGTATATCAGAAAAAAGTAAGGTAAATGCAGAATCGAATTTTCAAATCAGACTCACATGAATTAGAAATTTCACTCAATATCAAGATTTCATAATAATTTCTAAGATATGGGTTATTTCAGATTACAGTATCTAAGCTTTTACATTTATTATTTCAATTAAAAATGCTTTTCCTTCTTTTTTATGATCAATACTTTTTATTATGATATTGTGGGGTACAGTTAAGGGTTAGGTATACAAATACGTTTCGTTCAGGCACCCTTGTTGATAAGAAGTGTTTCCCCGTCCCCAGACAGATATTTATTACCGTTAATCCCATCTCCCTCCCCTCATAGTTTCCCACTACTGTCAGTCATTTTCTTATAATATTACATTGGCTGTTCAGGGTCCACTATATGAATGAGAACATGTGATACTCAGATCTTTGTTTCTGTGAGAGGTCACTCAGTATTATAGACTCTAGTTCCATCCAGGTTGCTGCGAAATTCATGATTTTGTTCTTTTTTATGGCTGCGGGGCATTCCATTGTGTATATGTACCACATTTTTTTAATCCAGTCCTCTTTTGATGGAAAGCATGGTTGCTTCCAGGTTTTTGCTATTGTGAACAATGCTGTGATAAACATACATGTGCAGGTATCTTTGTTATAGAGTGATTTGAGTTCTTCAGGATATATTCCCACTAGGGGGATTGCGGGGTCATATGGGAGGTTGATATTTAGAGCTTTTAGGAATTACCACACTGCTTTCATAGAGGTTGCACTAGTTTACACTCCCACCAACAGTGTAGCAGTGTTCCTTTTTCACCACATCCTCTCCAGCAGCTGTTATTTTTTGAGTTGTTGATAATTGCCAGTCTGACTGGAGTTAGGTGGTATCTCAGTGTTGTTTTGATTTGCATCTCCGTGATGATTAGTGAGGTTGAACATTTCTTCATGTGTCTGTTGGCTGCTCAGATGTCTTCCTTTGTGAAGTGTCTGTTCATATCTTTTGCCCATTTTATAATGGGGTTGTTTGTTTTTTTCTCTTCAGCACGTTTCAGTTCCTTGTAGATGCAAGATGTTAAGCCTTTGTCAGACCAATGTTGGGAAATAATTTTTCCCAGTCTGTAGGCTGTATCCCTGCTCTTTGAATGGTTTTTTTGGCTTTGCAGAAGGCTGCCAGTTTAATAAGGTCCCACTTGTCTATCTTCTCTCTTATGACCTGTGGGTTTCGGGTTTTGTTTAGGAATTGAATGCCAGTTCTGATTTCCATGAGGGTATGTCCTTCATTTTCTAAGGTTCTCATGGTTTGAGGATTTACATTTAGGTCTCTGATCCATTTGGAGTTAATTGTTGTGTATGGGGATAGATAGGGGTCCTGTTTCAATCTTCTGCATGTGGTCAGCCAGTTATCCCAGCACCATTTACTGAATAGGTTCTCCTCTCCCCAGTGGTAGGTGGTGGAGGTTTTGTCGAAGATGAGTTGGTTGAGAAATTGAGGTTTTGCTTCTGGAATCTTAATTCTATTCCATTGATCTATATGCTTGTTCCTATACCAATACCAAGCTGTTTTGATGATTGTAGCTTTATAGTAAAGTTTGAAGTCTGGTAATGTGATACCACCTGCTTTTTTTTTTTTTTCTGAGGATTGATCTGGCTATTCTTGGTCTTTTGTGTTTCCATATGAATTCCTGTATTGTTTTGTCTAGGTCTGAGAAGAATGTTGCTGATAATTTGATGGGTATTGCATAGAATTTGTAGATTGCCTTAGGTAAGATGGACATCTTCACAATGTTGATTCTTCCAATTCATGAACATGGAATATTTTTCCACTTGTTTGAGTCAACTTTGATTTCTTTGAGCAGAGTTTTATAGTTTTCATTGTAAATGTCTTTCACATCTCTGGTTAGGAAGATGCCAAGGTATTTCTTTTTTTTTATGGCTCCTGTGAATGGAATTGTGGTTTTTATTTGGGTTTCTGTTTGTTTATTATTGTTGTAAAGAAATGTGATTGTCTTTTGCACATTTATTTTGTATCCTGAGACTTTGCCAAAGGCCTTTATCAGTGTAAGGAGGTTTTTGACAGATTCTCTTGGGTTTTCAAGGTACACAATCATACCGTATGCAAAGAGAGATAACTTGACTTCCTCTTTTCCTATTTGGATACCCCTGATTGCCTTCTCTTCTCTGATTGCTTGAGCCAGGACTTCCAATACTATGTTGAACAGGAGGGGTGAGAGTGGGCCCCCTTTTCTTGTTCCAGTTTTCAGGGGAAATGGTTCTAATTTTTGTCTGTTTAGGAGTATGATGGCTGTGGGTTCCTCGTAGATGGCTTTTACTATTTTGAGGTATGTTCCTCGTATGCCTAGCTGTTTGAGGATTTTATCAAGAAGCGGTGCTGGATTTTATCAAAAGCTTTTTCTGTATTTAATGATGTAATCATGTGGTTTTTGTTTTGATATCTGTTGATGTATTTAATTACATTTATGGCTTTACGAATGTTGAACCAGCCTTGCATCCCAAGTATGAAGCCTACTTGGTCATGATGGATGATTTTTGAGATGTATTGTTGATCCGCTTTGCTAGGATCTTGTTGAGAATTTTAGCATCTATGTTCATCAAAGATATTGGCCTGTACTTCTATTTCTTTGTTGGATCTTTACCTGGCTTGGGTATCAATGTGATGTTGGCTTCATAAAGTGATTTGGGGAGAGTTCTATCTTTTTCAATCTCCTGGAATACCCTCAGTAGGATTGGTATCAGCTCCTCCTTAAATGTCTTGTAGAATTCTGCTGGAAAGCCATCTGGACCAGGGCTTTTTTTTTTTTTTTTGGAAGTAGTTTTCTTATTACATAGTCGATTTCCTTGATTGTTATTGGTCTATTTAGGGTCTCAATTTCTTCTTGTTTCAACCTAGACAGGTTGTTTGATATCAGAAAGTCTTCCATTTCCTTAAGGTTTTCAAGTTTTATTCCATACAAGTGTATGTAGTAGTCTCTAATTATCTTTTGTATTTCTTCAGGATCAGATGTGACTTCATCTTTTGTGTTTCTGATTGTGCTTATTTGGGTTTTTTCTCTTTTTTTTGGTCAGTCTAGCTAGGGAACGCTCGATCTTGTTTATCCTTTCAAAGAAGCAGCTATTTGTTTCATTGATTTTTTGTATTATCATTTTGTCTTCTATGTCCTGGATTTGGGCTTTTATGTTGGTGATCTGGATTCTTCTGCTGAAATTAGGGTTTTTGTGGTCTTGCTTTTCCAGCTTCCTAGGTGGCTTGTGAGGCTGTTAATTTGTAATCCTTCCATGTTTTTCATGTGTATTTATAGGTATATAAATTCCCCTCTAACTACAGCTTTCATGGCATCCCAGAGATTTTGGTAAGATGTTTCTTCATTTTCATTTGTTTCCAGGTATCTTTTGATCTCTGTTTTCATTTCATCATTGACCCAGGAGTTATTTAGCATCATGGTGTTTAGCGTCCATGTATTTGTGGGTTTTGGAGGGACCTTGTTGGTGTTAATGTTTATTTTTATTCCACTGTGGTCCAAGAAGGTGCATGGTAAAATTTCAGTCTTTTTAAATTTGCTTATTCTTGATTTATGGCCAAGTATGTGGTCGATCTTAGAATATGTTCCATGCAGTGATGAATAGAATGTATATTCTGTGGTCTTTGGATGGAGTGTTCTGTAGGTATCAGTTAAGTCCATTTAGTCCAGAGTCACGTTGAGGTTCCAAATCTCATTGCTGATTTTTTGTCCTGATGATCTGTCTAGGGTTGTGAGTGGGGTATTAAAGTTCCCAGTTATGATGGTGTTAGAGTCAATATCTTTAGTTTTCTTAGAAGTTGCGTTATGAAAGATGGCGCACTATACTGGGTGCATATATGTTTAGGATAGATATTTCTTGTTGGTGGAGTGAACATTTTATCATTATGTAGTGGCCCTCTGTATCTTTTTAAATTTTCGATAGCTTAAAGGGTATTTTGTCTGAAATTAGGATTGCAACTCCTCCTTTCTTTTGTGTTCCATTCGCCTGAAAATTTGTTTCCCATCCTCTTACTTTGAGTCTGTGTATGTCCTTTCTAGTGAGATGGGTTTCTTGAAGGCAGTATATTGTTGCCTGGTGATATATTATCCATTTTGCCATTCTATGTCTTTTCAGTGGTGCGTTTAGTCCATTCACATTCAGGCTAATTATTGAAATGTGAGAATTCATCCCTATCATGCTGTTCTTCCACTTGGTTTTTTTGTCTTTCTTTTGGTTTTCGGGTTGGTTCAGGTGTATTTTATTCTTTTTTCTGTACTCTTTTAAAGATCATTGTTCTTTTTTCCTTTTCTTCTGTGTTTAGTACTTTCTTAAGTGTTTCATGTAGGAGTGGTTTGGTGGCAGCATAAGTTCTTAGGGATTGGATATCTGGGAAATATTTTAATTCTCCCTTGCTGATGAAGCTTAGCTTGGCTGGATAGGTTATTCTTGATTGAATTGTTTATCTTTTAGGACTTTGAACATAGGGCTCCAAGCTCTCCTAGCCTGCAGGGTTTTGGTAGATAAATCTGCTGCTATTCTAATTGGTCTTCCATGGTAGGTGATCTGGCCTTTTTCTCTTGCTTCCTTTAGGATTTTTTCTTTTATGTCTACTTTTTTTAGGTGAATTATTATGCATCTAGGAGTTGTTCTTCTCATTTGTTGTCTTGCAGGGGTTCTCTGAATCTCTTGTGTTTTAATTTTTGCATCACTGATTAGATAAGTGAAGTTTTCTTGAATGATCTCATGGAAAGTTCGTTCCAGTGTGGTCTCTGTCCTTCTTTCTGCCTCAGGAAGGCCAATTACTCTTAGGTTCAGTCTCTTGAAGTAATCACTCATTCTTGAAGGTTTTGTTCTGTCTTTTTGAGCTTATTTTCTGTGTTTTTAAGAGTTTGGGTTAGTTCTATATTTTGATCCTCAACCTCTGAGATTCTTTCTTCTGCTTGGGTAATTCTGCTTTCCATGTTTATCAGTTTGTTATTTATTTTATTCACAGTATTCTTTATTACTGTTATCTCAGATATCACCTTCTTCCTAGTTTCTTCTTGTGTCTCCTCAATTCTTTTTAATCTTTCCATTAATGTCTTGATATCTAGGTTTGTAGTTTAAGACCCTTCATCCTGGGGCTCTTCATTGTTTGCATTCTGAAGTCAGTTTTCTCAGTGTCTGCCCTCCCAGGGGTCTGGGAGAGACCCATACTCTTCTTTTGGTTTTTCTTCCTTTGTGTTGATTTTTCCCTCTCTCCCTATTCCCTCCTTTCTTTAATTCTGTTTTTGAGAGAAGGTGGGGCTGCTTTTGTTTCACTTGTGCAATATCCCATTATTTCTTATGAGGATCTTCTGGCTTTGCTCACTTTTAAGGTTGGAGTGTGGGCTGCAGGCTGTTCTTTTTGCAGTTTTGAGTTTTAAATGAGAGGGAAGCTGTGGTTCAGAATATATATGCTGATTCTAGCATCCACCAACAGTTGTATGAGCACACTAGAACCTATTTCCCACTGCCTTACAATCTGTCCATGCAGTGGTATGTAGGCTTGGTCCCTAGATTAAAAGCGGGTATAAAAGAGGAAAATAATGGAGGAAGGGGGGTCAATAGGAAGTTAGAAAGAGAGAAGAGCAAGAGGGAAAACAGACATATATACCAACTATCAGGTGAGAAAGAGACACAAGCCCGGAGAGAAGTGAAAAAAGACACGTAAGAAAGATTCCCTAAAGAACACTGGTAGCTACACCAAGACAGACCAATAAAATCATGAAACAGTGTAAGTCAGAAAGCAAACAATAAAAGTGATCAAAACAAACAGCCAAAATGATAAAATCAAAAGTCAAAATAAGAGATCTGACTAAAGTCACTTCAGCTCTGATCTCCAACCTCTCCTCTTTGTTTCTCATTGCAGGCAGCTAGATTTACTCGCAGTTTGGGTTTTTTTTGTTTTTTTTTTTTAGCCAGCTGCCTGGGAGTTGCTTTTGTCTAATTCAGCATAGGGATGGGGTTTTGTCTCCTGTTTAGTGATGTTACTTTAGGAACCGAGGTATAGGTTGTTGATAGGTGGGTGGGGCAATGGAAATCTCTGCCTAGAGAATGGCCAAGGTGGCAGTTTCACTTTCACAGTTCATTTCTCTCTGCTTGTCTGGGTCCCCAAGCTTGGGGTCATGCACTGAGTGCCTCAGCCAGGGTGGGCCCAGAGGCCCAGAGCTCCAAAGCTCCAAAGGGCAGGCAGTGAGTGGCGAGAGTGGCCCTGGGCACCCCACAGGGTACTTCAGCCAGGAATGGGACCAGTGTTTCTGAGCGGCGTGCGCCCAGAGCCTCCCTGAGTGACTGGCAGCTAGGTGCTGGGTGCTGGGCAAGAAATGATGTAACCAGGGAGGGAGCTGAGACCTGAGACTCCTACACAGGTGGAGTCACATATGGTGGAACTGCAGCAGCCAGGGGCTGTAATATCCGGCCCTGTGTGGGACCAAATGTCCCCAGGCCTTGGACCAGTGCAACTGGCGGTGGGCTGGGGGATGGGGGGAGAAAAGTAAGAGACTTTTTGGGAACTCAAGTTTGGAGACTCTCACAAGTTCACCTATGCTGTCGCCATCTTCAGAAAACTCTCTTTCTTCTTTCTTTACTCCAATCAGTCAAAAGTGTACTCTAGTCACATCAGTTATATAAAACCCAGTGCATAACACTTCAATATGTCTGCCTTGGTCAGCTTGGGTGGCTACAACAAAATATTATAAACTGGGTAGCTAATAAACAACACAAATTTATTTCTCACAATTCTTGTGGCTTGGAATTCCAAGATCAAAGTGAGAAGAAATTTGGTGTCTGGTGAAAGCCTGTGTCCTAGTTCATAGATGATTCCTTCTTTCTGTATGCTCACTTGGTAGAAAAGACAAAGCAACTCTCTGGAGCTTCTATTATAAGGGCACTAATCTTATTCATGAGAGATCTGGTCTAATGACCTAATCACCTCCCAAGGGCCTCACATGAATCAAACCCCCTCCTAATACCATTACCTTGACAGGTATTGTTTCACCATTTGAATTTTAGGAGACACAAATATTCAGACCACAGAAACATCCTTTGCAAATTTATTAAACTTTCTTTTCCTATTGCACTATTATCTTGCCACAGAAATGTGTCACCTTGGTTGTTTGTCTTTGTTCTTAAAAATTTGGATAAATCAAATAACTGGAAAATTCAATGATAGTAAAATTTCTTAATCTCCAGTCCCAGTCCACAGGACCCTCAAGTCTATCCTCAATCCTATTATGTTATCATCCTAGTCCCATGCACTCATCCTCCACAATGAGTATTTCAAAATTTCCCTATTCTTCTCAAAACTCCTATTCTTATAGCCACCTCTCAAGAAAAGACTTGTTCTACTTCAGAGAGATAGCAGAAGTTATTAGATGGACTTCCTCACCTTGTTATTATTTTTATACACATATTTAAAAGATAAAAATTATCTTTTAGTTTCTGATACAACTAGAAGTCCAATCCCATGTAAAATCAATCTTTATCACTGTGTTCTAGATCCTCCTTCTTTCTGTCTTCATAGAAACTCACTGCCATCTGCTATTCATTCTCTTACTTGTAGATGATTCTCACTCTGTGGTTCCTCCTAATCAATCTTTAACAATGTTTAGGTTCTCCTATATATACAAATAAAGTGACAAAAAAAAACCTTCACTCTATCTCAGATCCATTTGTGTTATAATTTGATATATTTTAGACTTCTGAAATAAATTATCTTAATACATTAGGCTTCTGGAATAAATTCTCTCTATTCACTAAATCTTTTTTCATTCTTTTCTTTTCTTTTCTTTCTTTCTTTCTTTCTTTCTTTCTTTCTTTCTTTCTTTCTTTCTTTCTTTCTAGAAAGCAAGATTTAAGAAGACAGAAAAGTTTCCACAGCAGGAGGGGACCTGAAAGAGGTTGCCACTATATCTATTTTCTTACATTCCTCAAACTTTTTAGTCTGTCATCTATTCCTATTACCAAAACTGTTCTTTCCAATGTTGTCACTAATCTCCATATTAATAAATCCCAAGGACACATTTCATGTCTCATCTTTGCTATTTTCTGAGAGGCATTTGATCCCCTTGAAAATATTATTTTGAAACCACTCTTCCCTTGCATTCTATGTCAAAATGTATTACCACTCTTTCAACATCTTTGACAACTCCTTTGCTGGCACATCTTTCTCCCCTACATTTTTTAAAATAGTATGTTGGTATGTTTTAAACCTCTATTCTAACCCCCTCTTCTTCTAATACTAGCCAATCTCTAAGAGATTCCTGTATCTTGAATCGCAAATAAACATCATTTTATTTTTACTTATTGTTAAAATTATTGAGTTCTAGACCCAACAGCCTTTTATGTATATTAATTTTGATAGCTTATAGTTTTATATCATTTATCCTCTTGTGCTGCCTCTATCCATTCATGTCTCTTTTTTTTAATGGAGACATCTTTAATTGCTTTTTCTTGCATCTATTCCTTCTCTTCATAATATAATTTCCAGATCAAAGACAGAGTGATAATTGTAAAAATGCAAATCTGATCATAATCTTTTCATGATATCTCTTGTGATTATAACCCAAGAAATAATAATTGATGATCATAGTTAGACTGATCCCAAAGCTTTTTAAAATTTTAAGATAAGTAACTACTTAAAGTGTTTAAGCAGAAATAAATATGTGATGTGCAATATTAATTGCCAGAAGACAAAAAATTTTATTTTAAAAAGTGTTATTATTCATGTATTAATATAATAAAGATATTTAATTGAGTGATAATCCAGAAAAAATGCCCCATATCTTATCAGAAACAGCTTAAATAATTTAATACAGTAAACTAGTAGATAAACTAATATTTGAGAAAGTCTTGATATAAAAAACTTTCAATAAGTATATTAAAGATTGGAAACTTCTTACAAGTACATATAAAGTAAAAATATCATTTAGGTTAAAAAAGATGGAAATTAAAATGCATATAAAGCGTTTAGATAAACTATTCCATGCTGTTTTTGTTTTTTTTTTAAAGGTGCAATGCACACTGAGATACACCTCCCCGGTTTCCTTGGAGAAAAGGCTGATATTAGCAACTGACAGAAAACAAAATCTACCTCTCAAATCATTCAGGGCCCAACTCAACTGCAGAGAGCAGCATTTTTTGAAAGCTTCATTTCCCAGGATTGGATACTCTCATCCAACAACTGATATAGGAGATGGTCTACGGACAGTAATTTTGACTCAACTTGGGACAACTATGATGGATCATATGTGCTCCAGAGTTCCATATGGGTTGCCTAAAATATGTCAAGACTGCATCACAGTTCAGCTTCTCTCTCTACTCAATCTTGCATCCCATCATACTGTCCATGGGTGCTGATCTCTAAGAAATATTTTGCATGCTAAAGTCTGTACTAGCATTCAGTTCAAGAGAATTCAACCTACAAAAAAAGAGATGAAGCACTTTCACTTTTCATTTATATTCTTAGGGTTCATTTTCTACATTTTACAATGAGTAGGTTTGCTGCATTTCCTTTTTACATGTAATTTTATAAAAGAAGTTCATAAATCACATTCTCTTATCACTATACAAAAGTTTACATGTTATGAACAAAACTTTAAGCAGCAAATAAAAATCTAACCACTTAATAATTATAATGACCAATTATATTTGAAACTTTTAGCAAAAAGGAATAAAAATTTTAATGAAAGGCTGTTTGAAAAATAACTAGGAAGAGTATATTGTCTTCAAAAACTATGTCAGTTCTTCCAATGTATACATCATAGCAGATTTACAGACACAAATGTTTTGTTTTTAAAGATTTAAATAGAAAATAATTAGTTAAGTTTCCAACCCATAAAGTTAGGCAAAAACAAAAGTCCAAAAAATGAGATGGAGAAATTAATTATGAAAGAATTAAGCTACCAAATTTTTAAAAAACAAAATTAATTATAAACTTATAAATATGCTTAAAATATAGATATGGTACATGTATAAATGTAATTAGGAAAGTAACAATAACAAAAATATTCACTAGCATATGACTTAGACATATAAAAAAGATTATGACTACATATATAAAAGGATATTACACTAATAATTAACTTACAACCACATGCTAATAAATGTAACAATCTTTAATGAATTAATGGAGTTGAAAAACTATAAATTATCAAAATTAATTTGAGAGAATATTATATAAATTATCTTAGATAAAACTGAATATTATCTGAATTTGAAAATAATTATATCCAGAAATTATACTAATTTCAGATGTTTTCATGACTATAATTTATAACAGAACCTTAAGGAATATTAATCTATATATCATTTACTTTATAACCTAGTTAAAAGGAGTTAGTTTATTAATACATTTTAAGATGCTTTCATAGCCTTATTTTAAAAAAACCTTTATCAGTAAGAGATAAAAAATAGAAAACTACTAAGTCACATTTATCACTACACATTTATTGAGCATGCTAGTATCTATGTAAAGTACTTTATGTGCATTATAACATTTAACACTATCAGCCATCTGAAAGGGTGGAATAGTTTATTATCACCATATTACATATAAAGAGAGTAAGTCTTAGCAGATTCAGACAAGTAACCTAAGGTTATAAGGCTAAACCAAGAATGAAATGAAGTACGACTTTAGATTTTTCTCACTCTAACACCAAAACTATAAAACTCTACAATCTACTGATTCAAAAATTATAAATATAATATGAGAAAATATGTGGTTACTATTCAAAAATGTAAAATCATCAAGTGTGCTATTTTCTAAGAATGCAAGAATAATCCAACATTCAGAAAACTGTTTATATATCTCTACACATCAATAGTTTAAAAGGGAGAAAACATTAATTTATTTCAACCTATGCTAAGAAGATGATTAAAATTATTTGAAATTCACGTCTGATTCATTCAAATAATGCTACTATTCTTTAAAGTATGAATAGTCATGGTTGCTTTCTGGTGAACAAACATCTATGTTTAAGCAGGGATTTTCTAGCACTTGACACCTAGTTGTTATTATTTGCTTATACTGGTCAACATTCCCCATAATAATAAAATGTAAGTGCAATTCCCATTAAAATTCATAATCAATATATACTTATAGTTGCTGTTTGACATCTAACTAATAAATCATAGAAAAAAGAGAGTTATAGTATAGAAAAGAAGAACAATATTATTATATTTATAGGTGATATAATTCTCATCCTGATAAACAAAGTTGAGTCAACTCAACAATTATCAGAATGACCAAGTGACTGCAGTAAGATGACTAGTAATAAAATAAATACTCAAAAATCAAGGGTTCCTAACGGAAAGCAATACCACATAGAAATATATGAAAAACTATTTTTCACAGTGAAAAATATATGAAAATTTAAATAAACATGTGCACGTCCTAGAGAAAGAAAACACTGAAATTTTAAGTGGAACAGACATATACCCTATATTATACACACATATATGCATCTACATATGCATACATAAACACACACTGACATATATACATACATATACATAGTACATGATAACCTAGCCCTTTATTAAAATATTTATTTTTATTTTCCATTCATTTATTTTATATTCATGTATTTATATTGTTTTATTTTTGAATGCAAAAATATATTATGTTCTCTTTTTAAAATTTAATTACATATATATTTTATTTTAAAATTGTGAGGTACAGTTAAGGATTAGGTATACAAATATTCATTGTGCAGGTACCCTTGTTGATGAGGTATGCCTCCCCCTTCCTCAGAGAGATATTGACTACCATTAAACCCATATCCCTGCTCCTCCCTGCACCCCCCCATAGTTTCCTGCCACTGTCAGTCGTTTTCTTATAGTATACAGTAGATGTTCAAGTCCACTTATGAGTGAGAACATGTGATACTCAGATCTTTGTTTCTGTGAAAGATCACTCAGTATCATAAAATCTAATTCCATTCAGGTTGCTGTGAAATTCATGATTTTGTTCTTTTTTATGACTGTGTAATATTCCACCATATATATGTACCACATTTTTTAAATCCAGTCCTCTTTTGATGGACAGCATGGTTGGTTCCATGATCTTGCTATTGTGAACAATGCTGTGATAAACATACATATGCAGGTATCTTTTTTATAGAATGATTTGAGTAGTGATTCCCAGTAGGGGGATTATGAGGTCATATGGAAGGTCGATTTTTAGAACTTTTCAGAATCATCAAACTGATCTCCACAGAGGTTGTACTAGTTTGCACTCCCACCAACAGTGTTGAAGTGCTCCCTTTTTGCCACATCCTCTCCAGCATCTTTTATTTTTTGAGTTATTGATGATGGCCATTCTAGACTGCAGTTAGGTGATATCTCAGCATAGTTTTAATTGGCATCTCCTTGGTGACTAGTGAGGCTGAACATTTTTTCATGTATCTGTTGGCTGCTCATATGTCTTCTTTTGAGATATGTCTATTCATATCTTTTGCTTACTTTGTAATGGGGCTGTTTATTTATTTTTTTTTTTCAGCACATTTGATCTCCTTGTAGATCCTTGATGCTAAGCCTTTGTCAAACGTGGAGTTGGCAAATATTTTTCCCAGTCTGTGGGCTGTCTCCCTGCTTTCTTGATGGTTTCTTTGGCTTTACAGAAGCTTGTCAGTTTAATGAGGTCCCACTTGTCTATCTTAACTCTTATGACCTCTGCTTTTCAGGTTTTGCTTAGGAATTGGATACCAGTTCTAAATTCCATAAGGGGTGTCCTGCATTTTCTAAAGTTCTTATGATTTGAGGTTTTACATTAGGTTTCTGATCAATTTAGAGTTAACTTTTGGGTTTGGGGATAGATAAAGGGCCTGTTTGAATCTTTTGCATGTAGTCAGTCAGTTTTCCCAACACCATTTACTGAATAGGTTCTCCTCTCCCCAGTGGTGGGTAGTGGAGGCTTTGTCAAAGATGAGTTGGTTGAGAAATTGAGGTTTTGCTTCTGGAATCTTAATTCTATTCCATTGATCAATATGCCTGTTC
>NW_007246440.1:303733-319256 GCF_000164805.1 Carlito syrichta
GTGAGCAGTGTTTTGTAGTTTTCATCGTAAAGGCCTTTCACATCTCTGGTTAGGAAGATGCCAAGGTATTTCTTTTTTGTGTGTGTGGCTATTGTGAATGAAATTGTGCTTTTTATTTGGGGTTCTGTTTGTTTATTATTGGTGTATAGAAATACGATTCTCTTTTGCACATTTATTTTATACCCTGAGACTTTTCCAAAGTCCTTTATCAGTGCAAGGAGATTTTTGACAGATTCTCTTGGGTTTTCTAGGTATACAATCATGTCATCTGCAATAGAGATAACTTGACTTCTTCTTTTCCTATTTCGATACCCCTGATCACCTTCTTTTCTCTGATTGCTCTAGCTAGGACTTCCAAAACTATATTGAACAGGAGGAGTGGGAGAGTGGGCATCCTTGTCTTGTTCCAGTTCTCAGGGGAAATGTTTCCAAGTTTTGTCTGTTTAGCAGTATGCTGGCTGTGAGTTTCCCATAGATGGCTCTTACTAATTTGAGGTATGTTCCACCTATGCCTAAAGGTTCAAGGGTTTTTACTTAGAAGAGGTGCTGAATTTTATCAAAAACTTTTTCTGCATCTACTGATATAATCATGTGGTTTTTGTTTTTGTGTCTGTTAGTGTATTTAATTACATTTATGGTCTTACGAATGTTGAACCAGACTTTCATCCTGGGGATGAAGCCTACTTGGTGGTGATGGATGATTTTTGAGATGTGTTGTTGAATCCAGTTTGCTAAGCTCTTGCTGAGAATTTTAGATTTATGTCCATCAAAGATATTGGCCTGTAGTTCTCTTTCTTTCTTGGATCTTTACCTGGCTTGGGTATCAATGTGTTGTTAGCTTTATAAAATGATTTGGGGAGAGTTCCATCTTTCTCAATCACCTGGAATACTTTCAATAGGATTGGTATCAGTTCTTCCTTTTATATCTTGTAGAACTCTGCTGGAAAGCCATCTGGTCCAGGGCTTTTTTTTTTTTTTTTATTTTTGTAGGTAGTATTCTTATGACATAGTCAATTTCCTGGATTGTTATTGATCTATTTGGGTCTTGATTTCTTCTTGTTTCAACATAGGGAGATTGTGTGATGTCAGAAAGTATTCTATTTCCTTTAGGTTTTCAAGTTTGTTTGTTGTCTTTCTTTTGGTTTTTGGGTTAATTCATGTCTGTTTCAAATCTTTTTCCTGTACTCTTGTGAAGAACGTTGTTGTTCTTTTTTCCCTTTTCTTCTGTGTTTAATACTTTCTTAAGTGTTTCTTGTAGAGGTGGTCTGGAGGCAGCATAAGTTTTTAGGGATTGGATGCTTGGGAAAGATTTTGATTCTCCCTCACTTATGAAGTTTAGCTTAGCTGTGTTGGTTATTTTTGGTTGAAATTGTTTATCTTTGAGAACTTTGATGATTAGACTCCAAGTTCTACTAGCCTGAAGTATTTCTGTAGATAAATCTGCTGTTATTCTAATTGGTCTTCCCCAGTAGGTAGTCTGACCTTTTTCTCTTGCTGCCTTTAGGATTTTTTTTTTTATACTTGTTTTGTTTAGGTGAAGTATTATGTGTCTCAGAGTTGGTCTTCTCATTTGTTGTCTTGCAGGGGTTCTCGGAGTCTCTTGTGTTTGAATTTTTGCATCACTGATGAGATGAAGGAAGTTTTCTTGAATGATTTCATGGAAAGTTTGTTCCAGGGTGGTTGTTGTCTCTCTTTATGCCTCAGGAAGTCCAATTACTCTTAGGTTCAGCCCCTTGAAGTAATTGCTCATCTCTTGAAGGTTTTGTTCTGTCTTTTAAAGCTTCCTTTCTGTTTTTGACACTTTGGTTTAGTTCTATATTTTGATCCTCAAGCTCTGAGATTCTTTCTTCTGCTTGGCTAATTCTGTTTTCCATGGTTATAAGTTTGTTATTTATTTCAATCACAATATTCTTTACTGCTGTTATATCAGTTATCAACTCCCTCCTTTTTTTCTCTTGCCTCTCCTCAACTCTTTTTATTTTATCTATTAATGTTTTGATATCTGGGTTTGTAGTATGTGACCAGTCATTCTGGGAATTCTTCATTTGTATTCTGAAGTCTGCTTTCTCATTGTTTGGCCTCCCAGGGGTCTGTGTGAGAACTATATTCTTCTTTTGGTTTTTCTTCATTTGTGCAGATTTTCCTCCCCACTTTTTCCCTCTTTTCCTTGTCCTCTTTAATTCTGTTGTTCAGGGGTGGTGGTGTTGCTTTTACTTCTGTTTGCTCAATCTTCTCTTCTTCTTTATGTGAATCCTCAAGCTTTGTCCAGTTTTGAAGCTGGACTGTAGGCTGTGGGCTATCCATTTTGCAGTTTTTAGATTTAATTGAGGGGGAGCTGTGATTCAAAATCTATCTTCACATCCTAGTATCCACTGACAGGTGTATGGATACCCTGGAGCCCACATTGCACTGCCTTGCAATCTGTCCATGTAGTAGGGGTATAGGTTTGCTCCCTGAAAGCAAAATGAGGTAAGAAAAAGAAAAATAATGGAACAGGGTAGTGGAAGAGAAAGGTGAAGAAAGAGAAGAGTAAGAGGGAAAACAGACAAATGTACTGACTAATAAATGAAAAGAGACACAAAGACAGAAATTGTTAAAAAAGAAAAAACTACAACATACAATCATATAGACACACAAGCTAACCAACCTCCTTATTGATGTACTATTCCCCTATACAAACATAAAGTCTAAAGAAAAAAAATCAGTAAACTAACAGAAACAAAGCAAATATGAAAATGTTATCAATAACAGTAAGAGAGCGAAAAGAGAAAAAAGATGATTAAAACAAATAGAATAAAAAATTAAAACAGGGGAACCAAGCACACTCTGAGATTGTTCCTCTAAAGACAACGTCCTTTCAGCTCTGATCTCTAGCTCTCCTCACAGGCTGGTAGGGTTGCTCACAGGTAGGGTCAGATGCCTCAGTCCTGCTGAAAGAGGGATGGTGGATCAGATCGGGGTCAGTCGGCTTGCTGCTTGTCAATTAAAATGACTCAGTTAAACATATAATCATGCAATCATATTGTGTCCAAATACTTTCATCTTACTTTATCAAATGTTATTCCATATAGAGACCTGACTATAAGCTGGTTATTAAAGATTATATTTTTAATATTTATAAAAATCTCACAGACATTTTCATGTTAATAGTTTCTATTTCAAAAAAATTAATTGATGTTATTTCATATTTAATAAAGACATTCATACATATGATCATTTATTGAATTCTTTGTCCGTTCAACTAACACATAAAGAGATAATTGCTTTACAAATTATGAAACTATAATGAAATATAAATTAATGGCACCCATGTATTTCAAACTCAAACATATGTTCTGATGACCAGAAATATATCGATGGTGCACAGAGTACTGGTGTGACCTACTCAAATGTTTTTGCCCAGATTCCTCTGAGGAAAGACCAAGGTGGTTTCCAGGGCAAATGCAGTATAAGGTTCAATAAACAGTCCCAGTAGCAGAAAGAGGCACTAATTTCACAGGGAGGCTTGGTGACATTTCACCATTAGAAATACTTATCTACAATAAGAAGAGATAGCTGCAACAACCACTTGTATATAGGTATTATGTACATTTGACTCAATTTCTGGGATTATCTAATTTTCTTATCTATTTAACTTTAGCTTCTTTACTGTAGTCCTATTTTTTCCAGTTCTAAAGGAAATACATTTTAAGTATGGAGAATTACAAAAATACAAGAAAACATGAAGACACACTAAATAGACATCCAAATTTTGAGATATAACAATGGTTAGATCTTAGACTTTTTTTTTTTCATCTACAGCCAGAGTGGCTTCTCAGTTTTCCCTAGGAGTTACCAGGTATACACTCCCCTTAGGGTCTTTGAACTGGACCAGTTTACACATTTAGATAGGGTGGTCAAGATAGGTCTTGATGAGGGATGACTTATCAGAGATGAGGAAATGGGGGTGCCTGGCAGAAGAAAAATTCAGGCAGAGGGAAGGGTATTTGGGGCAAAAGGAAGAACAAATGCAAATAATAGTTGTTGGCATGACTGAGAAAAAGTAAGGAGGCCAGTGTGAAAGAGCAGAATAAGGAAAGGAAGCAATTAACTGATATAAGGTTGGAAAGGTGAGTTGAAGAACATATTAACCAGGGTTTTGAAAGCTAGTATATGGAGGTTTGCTGTTACTTTTAGTAAAATGATGATCCATGAGAGTTATAAGCAAAGGAGACACAGATTATTACATATTGCTTTTTGATAGTTTTTTTTTAAGATTGTTTTTCTTTATTTTAAAGATGTGGGGTACAATCAGGGTCAGGTATAAAAATGTTATGCAGGTACCCTTATTGATGAGGTGTGCCCCTCCTTCCCCTGGCAGTTTCCCACTACTGCCAATCCCTTTCTTACAGTATTATGGTAATAGTTCAAGGTCCTCTTATGAGGGAGAAAATGTGGTACTCTGTTTTTTGTTTCTGAGATAGATCACTGAGTATGATATTTTTTATAGAAGCTTTGGGTTGACAAAGATTGACTGCAAAATAGAGAAGTTTCTCATATACCTCCTACCACAGAGGCATTGCAACTGTCTTTATCAATACCATCTACCACAGTGGTGTCAATCTACATTTGCACATCATTTTCACCCAGAGTCCATATTTCCCATCAAGGTTTACTATTGGTGGTATACTTTCTATGGGTTTAGATTCATTTATAATGCCATATATCCAACATCAAATTATCATACAAAGTGGTTTCACTGCCCTAAAAAATCCTCTGTATTCCAGTTATTCATCCCTTCTTCCCTCCCTCCCTCTAATCCCTGGCAACCACTGATCTTTCTACTGTCTCCATAGTTTAGCCTTATCTAGAATGTCATATTGTTCAAGTCATACAATATAGACTCTTCAGAGTAGCTTTTTTCACTCAGTAATATACTTTTAAGTTTCTTCCATATGCTATTGTTAAAAAATCATATATAATCACTTAAAAAGAAGCCCTTATAATTGTTTTAATACTTATTTATTTTTATTTCTCAGTAAACTTATTTTATGATTCTTTTAAGTTACTATTTCTGTTACCAGTACTGTTAATTTTGCTACTCAAAGCAAATATTGAATTATAATATTTGTTGACATGAAAAGATATACTGTATGCATTTATGTGAATGTATATAGGCATATTAATAAAGGCAGGTGTACGATGAAGGATGAACTGTCCTTTCCCAAACCCACAAACTATCTCCTAATCTCTAATTTGTTTTGAAATTAAGTAGCTATATATAAATTAACTAAAAGTAGTATTTCTGGGTAAGGTATATTCTTTACTTAAGAAAAATTTGAGCCAGGTTCAGTGGCTCAGCCTGTAATCCTGCACTTTGGGAGGCTGAGGTGAGGGGATTGCCTGAGTCCGTGGGTTCGAAACCCACTTGGGCAACTTGGTGAGACCTCATCTCTACAATGAATCCAAAATTAGTCGGACGTGGTTGCACATGCCTGTAGTTCCAGCTACTTGGAAGGCTGAGGCGGAAGAATCGCCAGAGCACAGCAGGTCAAGGCTGTGGTGGCTGGGAGTGGCCACTGCACTCCAGTCTGGGTGACAGAGTGAGACTCCAACTCAAAATAAAATAAAATATAATAAAATAAAAATTTGGTAAACAATTTTAGGTTTTCTGCAAAAAGTCTACATCAATTTGTACTTTTATAATTAGGCCATAAAAGTGTGTAATTTTGTAAATTTTTGCCAATGCTGAGAATAATTAATCTTTTAAACCTTTGCCAGTCTGAAAGATTGCTAAAATATTGAATTAAGCTTATAGGAGAGGCACAGTGGTTCACGTCTATAATTCCAGCATTTTGAGAGGCCAAGGTGGGAAGATTGCTTGAAACCAGCAGTTTGACACCAGCCTGGAAAACACAGCAAGATCTCATCTCTACAAAAAAATTTAAAAATTAGCCTGGCATGGTTACACTCACCTATAGTCCCAGCCACTTGGGAGACTGAGAAGGGTGAATCTCTTCAGTTTAGAAGGCTTCAGCTGCAGTAAGCCATGATCATGCCATTCCACTCCAGTTTGGGTGACAGAATGAGATCCTGATTAAAAAAGAAAAAAAGTAATGATTTAAGTTTAGAAAATATTATGAATAAAACTGCCATCTCTATAAAAGAGTTCTTGTTAAGAATATTTTATATATATATATCATATATATATATACATATATATATGACATATAAGGAGGTACTGATACCAATCCTACTGAATGTATTCCAGGAGATTGAGAAAGATGGAACTCTCCCCAAATCATTTTATGAAGCTAACAAAACACTGATACCCAAGCCAGGTAAAGACCCAACAAAAAAAGAGAAGTAGAGGCCGATATGTTTGATGAACATAGATGCTAAAATTCTCAACAAGACCCTAGCAAACCGGATTCAACAACACATCCCAAAATCATCCAATATGATCAAGTAGGTTTCATCCCCAGGATGCAAGGCTGGTTAAACATTCGTAAGACCATAAATGTAATTAAATACAACAACAGATGTCAAAACAAAAACCACATGATTATATCAGTAGATGCAGAAAAAGCTTTTGATAAAATTCAGCACCTCTTCTAAGTAAAAACCCTTGAACTTCTAGGCATGGGTAGAATATACCTCAAATTAGTAAGAGCCACCTATGGGAAACTCAGACCAGCATACTGCTAAACAGACAAAACTTGCAAACATTTCCCCTGAGAACTAGAACAAGACAAGGATGCCTACTCTCACCCCTCCTGTTCAATATAGTTTTGGAAGTCCTAGCTACAGCAATCAGAGAAGAAAAGGTGATCAGGGGTATCCAAATAGAAAAAGAAGTCAAGTTATCTCTATTGCAGACGATATGATTGTATACCTTGAAAACCCAAGAGAATCTGTCAAAAACCTCCTTGCATTGATAAAGGACTTTGGCAAAGTCTCAGGGTATAAAATAAATGTGCAAAAGAGAATCGTATTTCTATACACCAATAATAAACAAACAGAACCCCAAATAAAAAGCACAATTTAATTCACAATAGCCACAAAAAAAAAAGAAAAGAAACACCTCGGCATCTTCCTAACCAGAGATGTGAAGGGCCTTTACAATGAAAACTACAAAACACTGCTCAAAGAAATCAAAGATGACACATACAAGTGGAAAAATATTCTATACTCATGGGTCAGAAGAATCAACATTGTTAAGATGTTCATCTTACCTAAGACAATCTACAGATTTAATGCAATACCCATCAAATTACCAGCAACACTCTTCTCAGATCTAGAAAAAACAACACAGGAATTCACACGGAAACACAAACAACCAAGAATAGCCATAACAATTCTCAGCAAAAGACAAAAAACAACAACAACAAAAAGCAGGAGATAGCACACTACTAGACTTTAAATTTTACTCTAAAGCTACAATAATCAAAACAGCCTGGTACTGGTACAAGAACAGGCATATAGACCAATGGAATAGAATTGAGATTCCAGAAGTAAACCCTCAATTTCTCAACCAACTCATCTTCGGCAAAGCCTCTATCACCCACTACTGGAGAGAGGAGAACCTATTTAGTAAATGGTGTTGGGAAAACTGGCTGACAACATGCAGAAGATTGAAACAGGACCACTAACTATCCCCATACACAAAAATTAACTCTAAATTGATCACAGACCTAAATGTAAACCTCAAACTTAAGAACCTTAGAAAATGCAGGGGACACTCTTATGGAATTTGGAAATTAACCTTCCATAGGACCCCACAATCCCCCTACTGGGACTATATCCAGAAGAACTCAAATCACTCTATTAAAAAGATACCTGCACATGTATATTTATCACAGCATTGTTCACAATAGCAAGAACATGGAACTTACTATGCTGCCCATCAAAAGAGGACTGGTTAAAAAATGTGGTACATATACACAATGGAATATTACACAGCCATAAAGGAGAACAAAATCATGAACTTCACAGCAATTCTCACTCATAAGTGGACCTTGGACAACTACCTTAATACTATAAGAAAAGGATCGACAGAAGTGAGAAACTGCGGGGAGCGGGGAGGGTGCCGGGAGGAGGGATTGACAGTGGTCGAAATCTGCCTGGGAGAGGGAAGGACAAACCTCATCAACAAGGGTAACTGCACAATGAATATTTTTATACCTAACCTTGAATTATACCCCACAATTGTAAAATAAACATTAAAAAATGTTTATTTTTAATTAACCATTATTTCTTATAGAAATAAGAAAAAGAATTCTTCCTCACAATTAAAGACAATAGTAAAATACTATAATGGTTGTATAAAAACATAAAATACATGATTTTTGATTATATAATTTTTTTGATCAGCTGATATTAAGCACAAGATATCAAGTGATGACAGTAGAATTAAGTCTTTGCATTAGTTTATAGATAAGCTCATCAACATTTTGAAGAGGTAACTTACCAAAATATCTAGCCTATCATAAAATAAATGCAATTATCATCATGCAACATTTAGGGAACTAAAACTCTTGCTTGAACAAAACTTGACTTGATTAATAAATAAGACACCAAACGATGAATAAAAGATTGATGTTAATCACCATGGAAGGCAAGTCAATGTACAGAAATAAGTTTAGGAAACAACACATTTTTATATACATTACAGAACTCAACAGATTTTACACATGAAAGAAATTCTTTCCTGTACCTACTTGTCAAGACCATTAAACATTTCTTTTCTTCAAATTGGTAACATAAACGAGTATATTGAATGTGACTTTTGCATTTGAAAACAACCAAACACATTCAAAAGAAAGGAAAACTGCATCCTTTGTATTTGTATTTGCTGATTATAGGTAAAATAACACTACTGATTTTCCTCTAATCTCTTCACTGAAGGTTTTGTACAGGTTAATTCTCCCAGAATAAAATATGAACTAGAATGGCACTCTTCCCTCTATATAGCTCATATGAAACTTGAAATCTGTTCTCGAGAAGATTCAACTGCACTCTCTGTTTATCAAAAAGTAATCCTGAAGTAAGTTTCTTAAAAAAAAAGAAGACAAGTAATAATTGCCATTTATGAGTTAGAACATGCACGTATTTTCTATTCTTTTTCTTGTGAATGATCTGTAGTGAATCAAATCTATTCATAAACATGTCCTCAGAGAAGTATTCTCAGAATACTCTATCATATAAATGCATCTATATCATTTCACTCTCTCCTTGCCCTGATTTCTTTATAGTATTTATTAATACTCATCATTATATTACTTGTTTATTCATTCTCTCCTTTTAAAACATACACATAAAAGAAAATATATTTTGAAATGAAGACCAGCCTTATTTGAAAATTGCTATTATTTCATAGCTGATTATGTAACATATTATTGAAAAAATTCCAAAAATCTTAGAATACTAATTGAATCTTACATTCACTTACAATTTGTGTTCCATACTTTATTCACTATGCAGCTTTCCATTTATGAGATAATCACGTTTTAACTATAAAATGTAAGATAATATTATTAAGCCTAAATGTCATATCTTCCCTCACATTTGTGATCCCATGATATTAAAAAGCATAAATAAAGCTCCTTTAAAAAAAAAAAAAGACTTATGTAATCATATGATTGTTTTACTGCTTTACTGACCAAATACTGAAAATGTCTTCTTAGCACTAGTCATATTCTTTCATTCCTAAATTAACTTAAAAAGCTTACTGAAGGAAAATATACACAGGACCACCTGTGCATATTAGACATAACTCTTTCCCTCAAAAATCTTATAGTCTAATTGTAGATAATATATTGCTATCAATCTGAGGATAATTAACAGCTTAATATTCAGCTTTCTGATTCATAAACCCAACATATTTCCAATTATTTGGTCTTTATTTCCTTAGTCAGTATTATAGTTTTTAGCACACAGATGTACATATTTTATTAGATTTATACCTAAGTATTTTATATTTTTGGTGCTATTTTAAATAGTACTAGTCTTCAATTTTACTTAAATTTCCAATTTTGTATTACTTGTATATAGCAATAAAATTATTTTTTGTATATTGCCATTGTAGTTTGTGACTATGCTTAATTTGCTTATTAATTATGTTTTCCTTTTGTAGAGTCTCTGGAATTTTCCAGGTGGACAATCCTATTAACCTGATGATTGAGGCAGTTTTATTTTTTCCTTTCTTATCTGTATGATTTTACCTACTTTTCTTGTCTTTTACACTTGAAGGCTCTCCAATACGATATTAAATACAAATGGTGAGAGAAGATATCTTTGCTTTTTTCCAGATCTTAGGGGAAAAAAACTGCAATTTTTGTTCTGCTTTGTTTTACCTTTAATATGATGTTAGCTGTATTTGCTTTTTAGAAGGTTTCTATCTGGTTAACGTGTGCTTCTAATATCTTAGTTGTCTGACATTTTTATTATTAAAAAACATATGTAAATTGTATCTTTTTATAGCATAAATTTATGTACAACTGTGACTAATGTGATTTGACTTGATTGATGTTTGAATGTTGAATCTACCTTGGATATCCAGGGTAAACTCCACTTGGTCATGATGTGTTATACCTTTTATGTATTACTGCATTTCATTTGCCAATATTTTGACAATTTTCAGATATATGTTAAGACATACTCATCTACAGTTTTGTTTTCTTCTTATCTTTTTCCTCATTTTGATATCAAAGTAATGCTGGCCTCAGAAAATAAGTAGAAAATATTCATTTTTAAAAAAAATTTTATGCAAAAGATTTATTGAATTGATGTTATTTCTTCCATAAGTGGTTGGTAGACTGTCATTAATTAGACTGAAGTTTCCTTTGTTGGAAGGCTGTTACCTACAAATTCAATTGCACAAATATTCATACAACTCAGCATATGTATTTCTTCTAGAGTAAGATTTGATTAAGACTTCTAAGGATTTTATATTTCATCACAGGTGTTAAACTTATGAGATTAATATTGTAAATAATATTTATTCCCTTATTATTCCTTAATTGTCTGCAAATTTGCAATAATATTTTACTCATATTACTTTAACATCTCTCTTTTTCCTCTTGTCTTTTTATTATTCTTTTATATTATTCTATATTCTTTTATATATTCTTTTTATTATATCTTTTTTATTATTCTATTTTATCTTATTATTATTTATAGCTATTAAAAATATTTTATAAACCTAAGATTTACACACATCTTTTTTTTTTGAGTTGGAGTCTCACTTGGTCACCCAGACTGGAGTGCAGTGGCCGCTTCCGGCCACCGCAGCCTCGCCTGCTGGGCTCCAGCGATCCTACCACCTCAGCCTTCCGAGTAGCCGGAATTACAGGCATGCGCTACCACACCCGGCTGATTTTTTTTGATTTATTGTAGAGATGAGGTCTCGCTGCCCAGGCGGGTCTCGAACCCGCGGGCTCAGGCAATCCACTACCTCAGCCTCCCAAAGGCACGGGATTACAGGCTGAGTCGCCGAGCCCGGCTTACACATACCTTTTTTATTAATCACAGTTTACTTCAAATAATATATTGCTTTATTATAGGCTATAAATCTATGAAAGTAGATCCCCAAATTCTTTTTTCCATCTGTTGTTTTTTTCATATATTTTACTTTATATGTAATAATTGCTAATGTATACTATTACTTTTCAAAAATAAATTAGAAATAAAAAATATTCCTGAACATTTTCACAATTTTCAGAAAATCTTAACTTTTTTGTGTTGAGAGATGTTTCTGCCTGACATTATAGTCTTTCTGCCTAAATTACTTTCCTTATTATTTCTTGTAATGCAGATTTTTGTTTGCCAGTATGCTGCTATTTCTCCATTTATGACAAATGTTTTTTGCTGTGTTTAGAATTTTGGATTGACAGATTTTTTTTCTTTTTTTCAAATACTTTATTACTTATTTGTTTGTTTGTTGGCTTGTTTGTTTATTGAGTAGGATTCTCACTCTGTTGCCCAGGCTGGAGAGCAGTGACCTATTGGGCTCAGGTGATCCTTCTGCCTCAGCCTTCTAAGTGGCTGAAACCAAAGGCATGCACCACTATGCCTTGTTAATTTTTTTTATTTTATTGCAGAGACGAAATCTCGCCAAGTTGCTCAAGCTAGTCTCATATCCCTGGACTCAAGCAATCCTCTCGACTCTGTCTCCCAAAATGCTGGGATTACAGGTGTGAGCCACCATACCCAGCATTCTTCAGTACTTTTAGTGTTTCACTCCATTCTTCTAAATTGTCTACTATTTTATGAAAGATCCATTTTCATTATTATCAGTGTTTTATATTTATGTAATTAATATTTTTTCTTTTGGCTAACTCAACAATGACTTTATATCATTGTTTTCAGTAGTTTTTATATTATGTGTTCATGTGGTGATGTTAGAATTATTTACCCTGTATAGGGCTCTTGGTATTTTTGGCTATATAGTTTGATATCTTTCACTAGATTGTGAAAATTCTCAGACACAGTCTCTTCAAGTATTCCTTCTTCCCTTTTCTCTCTCTTCTTTTTCTCCTTCTTAGATTACAGTTATATACATGATAGAATATTTGACATTGCCAGAGATCTCATGAGTGCTATGTCAGGTTTTTTAAATTCTCTTTTTTCCCCCTTGTGTTTCAGGTTAAATAATTTCTGTTGATCTATCTTCAAAATCAGTAATGAAGTTTTTTGATAATTTTGATCAACTGATGTGTCTATTGAGGGTATTCTTGCTATGATTATATATTTTTTATTTCTAGCATGTTCATTTGACATTTTCTAAAAATTCCATCCTTAATAAAATTCCTTAACTATTTATGTATGCTATTCATACATATATGTTTTTTCACTACAGCAATTAATATATTAATAATATTTGTTTTACATTTCCTCTCTGATAGTCTAAGCATGGGCCATTTCAGAATTTGTTTCTGTTGTCAAGTGTGAAATGAGACTTTTGTTCTTACATTTTTTGCATATCTCTGAGTGTCATATTTATCACTGTACATAGTGTGTAGATCCGTAATGTATAGAACCTTAGTTATATATTTCTACAAATGGAAGCTCATTATCTTTTTTGGGGGGATTGAGTCAATCTATTAGGAGTGGAGTTGGTTTGGATTTTGTTGTTTCTGTATTTCTTTAGTGCACTACTAGCTTCATCTTTCTGTTACAATCATATGCTTAGATTGAAAATTATTTGCTGGAGAATTTTTCCTCATTTTCCTGCTCCATCCTCAGCAGGAACCCCAAGACTTCCCCTCCGCACCTGCATCTCAGAGAGGATATTTTTTTCATGCTCTTGCCCACCTTCCCTCAGGAAACTATTGTAGCTTGTCACTCAGTGCTACCTAACCCAGTGCTGGGGAGTGGATGCAGAGATTCCTCTGTTTTGTTTGCCTGACTCAGCCTGTGTTGCAAGAGCAGAAGATATTATACTGCTGGTAGTTTTTCAATATTCATTTTCCTGACGCTGTAAGTTGAATGTTTAACTAGGTATAAACATCCAAGTTGAGACTTATTTTCATTGAGAACAAATAATTTGAACATATTATTTTGTATCTGTATATAATTATCATTATATTTTCACTGAGTAAAATCGTATCATTTTAATGCTACTTTTGCATTGTTGCTGCAAAGAGACATTCACTGTCATTCAAATTGTTATTTGCTTTTAGGTAACGTGTCTTTTTGTCCTGCTTTAAAATTTTCCTCCCCTTTAAAAATTTGAATCTAAAGTTTTTGTTCCTTTTCTTTTTTTTAAATCAGAGTCTTACTCTGGCTCCCAGGCTGTGGAGTGCAGTGATGCTCATTGCCACAGCCTCAGCCTGCTGGGCTTAGACAATTCTTCCCCTTAAGCCTTCCAAGTAGCTGGGAATACACGCATGCACAACTATGCCTGGCTAATTTTTTGGGGGGGGGGGGGATTGGCTTTATTGAAGAGACAAAGTCTTGCCAAGTTGCCCAGGCTGGTCTTAGACTCCTGGGTTCAGGCAATCCTCTTGTCTCTGCCTCCAAAGCACTGAGATGACAGACATGAGTCACCATACCTGGCTTTGTTTTGTATTTGTTAGTCTTCTCAGACCTCAGTGAGCTTTTCAGACCTGAAGACTCATAATTACCTTTTGTTACTGTTTTTTTGTTTTGTTTTGTTTTGCTTGTTTACCTGTTTGTTACATTTTGAAAATTTTATTCCTTTCAATATATCTTCTTCTCAAGTTTTCACAGTGTCCTTCTCTAACTCCCAAGAGATTTATAGATTTTTCCATTTACTTTTCACACTTTAAACCTCTCATATTTTTTGTCATTTTTATCTGAATTGTGTTTTATATTCTCAACTCCATTGCACAATTCACTTCTTTTCTCTCAATTTGTATTTATTTTGTTGTTTGATCCATCTTGGGTCCTTCATTTCAATGACTACATAGCATTTTCTCTGTTCTAAGCTGTATTTTAAACTATTTTAATATCTCTGAAATTGTAAAATATTTGATACCTGATGACACATTAAATTACCATAATGTGTGTTATTATTAAGTGATCATTGTCTCCATAGGTATATTTAAAAGCATCTGTCTCAAAAGTTGCAGTATTTATATTAGTTAACTTATTCTTTTTAAGTGTTAATGTAGATTTTAAATGTTAAAAAGAGTGTATTGCTAGTAGTTAATGCCGAATTTACTGACCATAATCCTACCTCTCTTTTTTTTAGAGCTACAAACGGTACCTTAAAATGGTAATTTGAAAGACCAAAGAAATAATAGTTTTTTTCTGGTAGAATACTCATGTTTCTAATAGATGCTAGAAATATTTTTAATAAATTATCATTTAGCTAAAATTAATAAAATTCAATCAGTATACGAGAAACTATTATGTACATGGAACTATGTATACTTGACGATAGTTAAAAATAAGGCTTTTTATTAATACAAAGATGTTTTCAAATTTAGTCTCTACTATTTTTTTTTTTTTTTTTTGAGTTGGAGTCTCACTCTGTCACCCAGACTGGAGTGCAGTGGCCGCTCCCGGCCACCGCAGCCTCGACCTGCTGGGCTCCAGCGATCCTTCCACCTCAGCCTTCCAGGTAGCTGGAATTACAGGCGCACACTACCACACCCGGCTAATTTTTTGATTTATTGTAGAGATGATGTCTCACCAAGTTGCCCAGGCGGGTATCGAACCCACGGGCTCAGGCAATCCACTCACCTCAGCCTCCCCAAGGCGCGGGATTACAGGCTGAGCCACCGAGCCCGGCTTATCTCTACTTTTTTAAAGGTGTTGACATATGTACTGTTTTTATTAAATTGACAAGACAGTTTAGTCATTTTTTTCAGTTTGATAGACATTTTAATATAATTAACCATTTCTTTTAATAACATTAATATCAGTTAAAATATTTCGAAGTCAATAAGACCTAACTTTAATGACTATCAAAAATTTAACAAACACACATAATGAACACGAGTAAGATAGGATGTTTCTATCTTGAAAACAAATGAGATAAGCTTTCAGATAAATTTCCACTGTTGGATAGAGTGAA
>NW_007246440.1:319276-320349 GCF_000164805.1 Carlito syrichta
CGATCCTTCCACCTCAGCCTTCCAGGTAGCTGGAATTACAGGCGCACACTACCACACCCGGCTAATTTTTTGATTTATTGTAGAGATGATGTCTCACCAAGTTGCCCAGGCGGGTATCGAACCCACGGGCTCAGGCAATCCACTCACCTCAGCCTCCCAAGGCGCGGGATTACAGGCTGAGCCACCGAGCCCGGCTTAGTCTCTAATATTAACAGCTGTAAGAGAAGAAAGAATGTCACCTCTACTATTAACAGCTGTAAGAAAAGAAAGAATTTCACCAAATCTCTCTGTGTCACATCTCTCTGGCATTTACAAAATAGTGAAATGCATGCATTTTTGTATTTTAAAGATGTAACTGTCAATATCTCTTTTCTGATCTATTTACCTAATACATATGGTTTTGAAGATAACTGTCTCTTGAGAGCTGACTATCAGGTATCTATTCTTCCTGTCTTCCTTAGTAATGCAAACCTAATTTTGAGTTTAGCACATTGCTATCAAGATTAAAATCTATATTGCCAGGCTACATTACTGCTACGTGGGTTAAGTGGCAAGGTTCTGCCCTATATGTTTTAAGGAGAAAAGGTGTATAAAATTATAGGAAGGCTTTTTACTGCTTATAGTATGAGTGCAATCGATGGAACTCTGCCAGTCATCTTGATCATGTGGTGATCTGCTGAGCAAGGCAGAGCAGAAAGTTGGACTTCTGACATCTCGATGATGTTTCAGATCCATAACGGCAGCTTTGATAGTCTTTTGTTTCACAGCTATATCTGTAAATATGTTAAGGCACTGATATTATGGTTTTTTAATTTTATGTTTTTAAATATTTTATTGTATTTATTTATGTATTAATTATGTTTTAAATATTTTTAAATGTTAAATTTAAAATAAAATGTTTAAAAATATTATGTTTTAGCCGGGCTCGGTGGCTCAGCCTGTAATCCCACGCCTTTGGGAGGCTGAGGTGAGTGGATTGCCTGAGCCCGCGGGTTCGAGACCCGCCTGGGCAGCGAGACCTCATCTCTACAATAAATCAAAAAATCAGCCGTATTCCCCAATATTCATGCACA
>NW_007246440.1:320369-324369 GCF_000164805.1 Carlito syrichta
CGGAAGGCTGAGGCGGAAGGATCGCCGGAGCTCAGCAGGTCGAGGCTGTGGTGGCCGGGAGCGGCCACTGCACTCCAGTCTGGGCGACAGACTGAGACTCCAATTCAAATAAAAAATAAATAAATAAGTAAATAAATAAAATTAAAAAAAATAAAAATATTATGTTTTAAAATTTTCCTGTTTTATACTGGTGAACTACCTTGCATTTGCTTAGCTATACAATTTTGATAATTTTAGTATTATTTCATTAGGTTTTTTGTTGTTATAAAGAATAAATGAGGTAATATAAGAAATTATGTAGCCCAATGCCTCACACGTAGAAAATGTGCTAAAAAAATGCTAGCCATTTGAATGTATTATAAAACAGCTGTTAATATAATTTCTTCCTTTGAAAACTTCACTCCTTATGAAGCCCATTTTCTCTCTTTTTATCTCCTACAATATATGTAGCCAATAACATTGTGATTTGCAAATAATTATGTAAAATACATATCAACAATCAAAATAGCTAAATAAAGTACATAGGAATTCCTTTGAAATGCTTTGATTAAATGTATTTATTTTTCAAAATAAAACTGTTATTTTTGTATACGATGTATATCTCATCTATGAATACAGTGCAAATCAATCATTCAATATATAAATACAGTCCACCCAGATATTTACAGAGGTAAGTAAAGAATTTTTCTCACTTTTTTGTTATATTTATTTGAAATCTCAAAATAAAGTATGGTTCTATAATGCATCTTATAAAACTGTTGCATTGACATAATATTGTAACCAATAGTTTTCTACAACATATCCCTGGAAGATAGATTGAGTAAAAGATGTATAAAAGTGGAAGATTGTCTTTTGCCTACTTGTGGATAATCATTGGAATTTCAAGTCTCCTCCAGTTTTTCTGGAGTTACATGAATCCAAGCCTATTAGCAACCCTGGCATTACATCGTCTATGAGATCACATATTCTATTTGGCTAACAGAAGCTATCTGAATGACAAACGTGAGTTGCATTTTTGAGATTGACTAAGTGTCCCTATGAATTTAAAGCCAGGATAAGGAGAATGAAGCATCCAAACATCTTTTCATCAAATACATATAACGGATATAGTTGTCTTTTGAATCGGTATGAATGTCAGTGGGTGCTGAATCGCAAAAACTCTGCAACAGGCACCTAAAAAGACCAAATTTTGTCACATGGAAATACGTTTTGTTCCTATCGAGGTTGTCCCATCATAGACTCTGCATATGCAAGGTGTAATTCTGTAATCCCTCTTCTAAGTACTATTCCTTACTTTATTGAAAAGCAAAGTAGTCGCATAAAACCTATATAATTTGCAGGCTTGTAAGTTAAGGCCCCAGGCAAACCATTCTTTCTTTTGTCTTATCCTCCATGCTTGCAGGGCAATCCCAATGTTAAATTGCTCTACACTGAGAGGACATTTTCTACCCTGACCTCCCCAAAATAATAACAATCAAACATGCTTTATTTCTTCCATACATTACATTTGATCCTTAACCTATGTTTTCTCTATCATTTTATTAATAAGTGAATATTATATAAATATTAAGATGAATGATTTGGCTAATAAAAGTCAATCTTTCTCAAAGTAAAGAAAAAGTAAAAGTGAAAATAATGTTTTACTAACTTGGAAAGTGAAACTGAATGCATTAATTATCCTGTGGCTGGAATGGCACTTACCTTAATACTGATGTAGAGGCAGATACCATATTTATCTTAAACTACCCCAGAGCAAAGAACCTGTGAAGAAGACAGTTACCTTCGGAACCATATTTATCATGTAAATAGCTCAGAAAAAGATACTGCCAGTTACATCTTTAAAATACAAAAATGCATGCATTTCACTATTTTGTAAATGCCAGGGAGATGCAGCATCCGTTAGAGTTAACGGTGCGGCACTTTTGTGTTCAGTAGCATGAATCATTAATCATGAGACAGGCCATATTCTTGTACTGCTTCTGCTTTCATTACTTGGCCTAATTAAACAGTTCTCTGAACTGGAATCTCAGATTCCTCTGTTACAGATTATCATTAATTATGGTGAAAGTGCTCAGAGATGTTGGACTCAATTATATTCTACTCAACTCTGGCACCGTGTGATTCATTGCGCAGCCTGCTCTGCAGATGTACTCTTTTCTTATCTCGCACTCCCACTTTTGTAAATTGGGCTCTGGCAGCCAACAAACTAAGAGTTATGTGCTGCGTTTTCATTAAAAACATGTTGGAGAAGCACAGACCAATTAAGGATTCTGTATTTTATAAGGAGTGATGAGATGAACAGTGGATTCTGGGAGAATTAGCTCAGTGAAGAACCAATCTCAATCTCATTGTATTGCTAAATTTGGTGTCTATTTTTTGTTTGAGGCTCAATTGGCTAAAGCTCTGGTTTAAAACTTTTTAAAAATTTAAAATAAACTAACTTATTGCAAGTCAATAGAAGGAAACTCAAAATTGTGTTTGGTGCTTGTGTGAGCTACTGGAAAACATTTCCAGTGACATATGCCAAACACATTATAGCTCAAAAGATACTAATTTCATCAATTTTGACAGTCATTTTCTGTGCTATGTAATGAAATCTGTTCAATGGCACTAGACTTAGGCAGACTGGACTAATATTTTGGCATAGATAAAACCAGAATATCAGGATTTGCAGGTTTTTGATAGTGTTTGGGGTGTGTGTTGGGGGAAGGGGAATGTATGATTTGACATATGGCACATGCAAATCAAATTATCTCAAAGTGCTCCTATTACATTTAAAACTTGTTTATTTGTTTAAAGATTCTCTTTCTCTTTTCCCCCCTTCTTTCCTCTCTTTTTCATTCCCTCCCTTCCTTTATTCCTTCTTCTTCTTTCTTTTTCAGGGATTTCAAAAGATTGTTCTTGTTGTTTTGAATAATATTGAAATTATGTACACTTCAAAAATGTATTTTAGTAATTAAAATGGAACAAATCTTATCATCAAATAGTATCTTCAGTTTCCCCCATTGGCTTCCAAAACATACAAAAAGTCAGACTTTAAAATCAATGATATTTTAGCATTTCATGAAAAGAAAATGTGTTTAATTTAAATGTCAAACATACAAAAAACAAATCATATGAACTTTTCTTTACAAACTGTCCATTAAGAAATCAGATCAATTTTGATACCTCATGGATCATAATTCAGAGATTTTACAGAAATTAAACTGCAGTGATAAACATGTACACACATTTGGGAAGAGTTTAAGAAGGATCTCCGGTTTTCTCTTTCTTCCTATTATAATTTTAAATTATAATAGGAATAATCTGCTTTTAGAGCAGCTGTTCTTAAAGGGAAATTCATTGCCATTCAGTTTATTTTTGCTGTATTTTTTTACACAACAAATTATCAAGGTTTTACTTGAAAATATTTATTTAATAAAAAATAAGTATTGAAAATAATTTGAAATTTTTTAAAAATTTAAAGTAAATTAATTTTTTAGGATTCAATAGAAAGAAACTTAAATTTTTGTTTGGTGCTCATGTAAGCTACTGGAAAACCTTCCGGGGACATGTGCCAAACATATTATAGCTCAAAACATACTAATTTCTGGAAAGATTGTATTTTTATTGATAAGAAGACATAATTATATTATGCAATAGCAAGATTTTAAAAATCTTATGGCAGGGTATGATTTCACAATTTCACCTACAGACAGAAGAAATCTTTCAAAGCTGTACTTAAAACCAATCATTTATTTAAATGCAGAAACTAGATTAAAGCCAACACTTCCTTGCTGATAAATATGTTATTCTTACTAATATATGAGAAAAATATAAAAATATTATTTATTCAAAGTAAATATGATGTTAAGGGTTCCCTCTTCTATTTGATTCCACTTGAAACATAAGGTAAAACATCAGATCATCAGATAGAAAAAACTGCCATGTTTGTCTCCTTTTGTTTCTCATTTGAGGAGTTAACAAAAATAGCACACATAACTCTTATCACAAAGGTATT
>NW_007246441.1:0-4675 GCF_000164805.1 Carlito syrichta
CACAATAAAAAAAAAAAAGAAAAAAAAGAAATGCAAATCCCACTGCATCAGACACTTGGGTGGTGGCGCCCAGTGATCTGTGTTTTAACAAGCTCTCCTCCACTCTCCCCAGGTGCTGCTGGTGCCCAGCTTTGGGAACCTTTGGCCTGGAAGTCTGTACAAGTCAGCAAACAGGGCAGGAAATATTTTGAGACTGGAGGGATACCTTAGCTAGCTTGGTTAAGGAAGATGTGAAAGAAAAATGTGATTGTTCTATAATACCCAAAAGTAAATACCATTGGCACTTGAACCACACTGGTTTGATTGTGTAGGTCCACTTATATGTAGATTTTCTGCATCCTTTGCCACCCCCGGGACAGCAGGACAAACCCCTCTCCCTCTTCCTCCTCAATGTGAAGACTACAAGGGTGAAGATGCTCCACTTCCACTTAATCAATAGTAAATATATTTTCTCTTTGGATGATTTTCTGAATAACATTTTCTTTTTTCTAGTTTAAGAATACAGTATATAATATGTAAATGAAATATATTAACTGACCGGTTATGTTTCTGTAAGTCTTCTAGTCAATGGTAGGCTGCTGGTAGCTGAGTTTTTGGGGAGTCAAAAGTTATACATGGTTTTTAACTACACAGGGAGTTGGTGCCCCTAACCCCCACCTATTGTTCAAGGATCAGCGGAATATTATGCGAGAACTCCCTTCCCATCCCCAGGTGATCAGTCACCTTTGAACAATGTCAGGCTACTTTGGACCAGCTCATCAGCGGGCTTAGTGTTTTCCTGCAGAACTCTGTAGAAATACAGATGCCTGGGCCCCTTCTCGGGCTCTGTGAGCCTAGGGCCCAGGCAGCTGCATTTTCAGAATATTTCCTGGTGTTTCTGATGTAGGGTTTCCTTAGGACAGCACCCAGCTAGATGCTTTTATGGGGGTCAACACAGGTGATTGATTATCTCCTCCAGACCAAGAATCTCAATAGGCATCATTTCATCTTTTTCTCTAACAACCCTGTGAGTGGATCACACTGCCTCCACTTGGAAACTGAGGAAACCAAGGCAGAGGGGAAGGACTGACTTGTTTTTAAACTCAGGTCTCTCAGCTCCACTTCGCACGGCGCTGCTTTGGCTACAGGGTCCTCCGCCCCCACCCCTTTTCCCTAATGCCTGCCTGACTGAAAGATGTTTGTCCTGTTCTGTCAAACTCAGGCCCTCTGCTCTCTTGAAACAAGCAATTGATGGGAAGACAGCCTTCCGCAGAGGGTCATAACTACCCAGCAAGAAGCAAAGTGGCCCCTCAGGAATATGCTCTGTTCACAGGAAACTTTTTTTCTTATGGATTCCGCTATTAACACTTAAAGGGAGTTTTACTCTGGGGGGGAATTTGTCATGCAACAGAACTTCCTCAGAATAGATCTTCCTGAGTGCTGTCACGTTGCTGGGAGTGTACGTGTCACTCCTTAGTCATTTGTCTTCCCCAGCTGGGCTCTGTGGCTTTCTTCCTCTGTCTGGGGCCCCGATCTCGCCTTCTGTGAAGTCACTAGCCTGCAGTTTGAACAGAGAAGTGTGGTGGACAGAGCAGAAAAATGAGGTAGGGTGTCAGGGGGACTTGTCCTCTACTTGGAATGGGCAAAAGGGCCCAAGCCTCTCCCTCTCTGCTCAGCCCCGGCCACGCCCCCCTCCTCTGTCTCACACTCTGTCTTTCTGATTCCTAGGAGAGGAGAAGCAGGGGAGGAAGAGGAGGAGGGAGACAGTGAACACCTTCCATCAGGAAGTCTCTCTCCCCCTCCCTCATCTGGACCGGCTAACGGCCCCACCCCCTGCCCCAAAAGCTCCTCCTCCGCTCTCTGTTCATGTTGCCGTGAGTTGACACCAACTCTCTGACTCCGACAGGGTGGTCTACAATTCAGTTCAATCCTGACACTAACTACCTGGAGATAGCACAGACCCCCAAAATACAGAGGGCTCAGCCCGCAGGCTACCCATAATTCTGCCTGGCCGGCTACAAGTGTGAGGATTCTCCCAACCCTTTCTCAAGGTCAATGATCAGCTAAAATGGCTCACAAAACTAAGGAGTGTGCTATGCTTATGATTTTAGTTTTATTCCAAAGGACACATGCCGTGAACAGGCAAACGGAAGAGATCCACGGGGGCAAGGGTACCCCCTCCTGCAGCGCCACCCTCCTAGTTCATGGAGATGTTGATCAACCTGCAAGCTCCCTGAGCCTCGTACTTCCAGAGTTTTTATCTGGGGCTCCATTATGTAGGCATGGTTGATTAAGTCGTAGGCCACATGATTGAACTCGGCAGCAGTCCTGCTTCTCTCCCAGGGTGTCAGGAGTAAGGCTGACAGTTCCAACTCTTCGATCGAATTGGTTTTTCTGGAGACCAGTCCCTGTCTTGAAATCATCTAGGGACCTCTTCCACTGGGAGTTGAAAAGGACTCGTTAGGAATAACAGAAGACACTGCTGTCTCTCAGAAATTCCAAGGGTTTACAAAACAAAGGTCCAATATATATTTTATTATACTGTAGTCACATATCACATTCTTCCTTGCATCACAGTGATCTGGTTCAGGCTTGACTGTCCCCACTAGGACATTTATCTTCATTGTCGCCATCTTCACATCACTGCCACCATCACTGCAGCCACCGTTTGTAGAGACCCACTGTGTGCAAGAGCATCTGTGTGGAGCTTTCTAGACTGGACTGTTTAATCCCTGAAATGACTGCATGAGGTAGGAATTAAACTCATTTTATGAATAGGGAAACTGAGGCACTGGTTGTCCAGTCAGTGAGAGGTGGAAGCAGGCCAGGCCATTTTGAGTCCAGAGTTTAAATTCTTCATCTCTATAGATCCTGCTTCCCACTTTTTCTTGGAAGGGTGACTGAAGTTCTTTAAGGGATACTTTAATGGGATTTCCTGGGTTCGTGCTCTAAATCCCCCATAGCTGGCTGAGCCAGGGATCAATCAGCACTGGGGATATGAGTTCGAATGTCTCTTCAAGATGGGGATAGAGTGCTCCTGGCTCTTCAAGTTGTTTTGGTAGATGAGAAACCCCTAGTCTGGGCTGGCCTGGGATTCTGAGTAAGTCATGGCTTTGAGGCTCCTGCTTCTGGGGACTTATGAGGTTTCTCTGAGAATCTGGGTGACAATCCTGAAGTCCCTGATGGAGTTGGCATCTACTCAGGACACAGGTAGTGTCACACACAGGGCTCTTGTCATCTTTAGGGACAGCATCTCATGATATGCTTTAGGGGTTTGGATCTTCCCCAAAACATTATCCTCTAAGCCCAGATATCTCACATATCAGTTCCTTAAAACCTCAAACTTTTGATCTGGGGATAAAATGTTTTATTCCCTAGATCAGGCTGAAAGAGGGAAGAAAACTCATTCATACTCAGAGACAACTGTCTGGAAGCAGACATTTCATTTCTTTCCTTATTTATTTGCTCACTCACCAATTACCTCATCCATCTATCCATTCACCATCATCCATCCATCCATCCATCCACCCATCCACCCACCCATCCATCCACCCACCCATCCATTCACCCACCCACCCACCCACCCATCCACCCACCCACCCATCCACCCATCCACCCACCCATCCACCCACCCATCCATCCATCCATCCATCCATCCATCCATCCATCCATCCATCCATCCATCCATCCATCCATCCAGCATTTATTGAACTCCTGGAGTAAAACAGCCTCCGTGTCTGGAATGACATGAAGGAGAAGCACAAGAGTTCCTGCCCTCCCAGAAGTGGAGATAAGACCCTATCAGCTCTAGAGCAGATTTTTCTTACACAATTTCACACTTGGGACCTCTGGAGTCTGCCGTGAGGGGCCACTCACTGCTCCATGTGTCCCTCGGTCTTTGTTCCTATCCGTCATGCTATGTGTCACAGGGGAGAGTTGTGGGAGAGGCCTTTTCTGGCCTCTGATAATTCCAGGCACTGGGGGAAGCCAGGTAAGGAGTCATGGAAACCAGAGGCCCCAAGGTCAGTGCTGAGAGCTGTGGGCAGGTCTCCAGTGATGTTGGCACAGGGGCTTCGGCTGGTACATGAAGTCTTGGCAAAGGCACCCCACCATACACCAGAGAGGATTCTCTTAGCACTCTGCAGCTGGCAGCCTGGCTCCAAGATGACATTTTGAGCAATAGATGGAATGTGGCCGTGCAGATGAGAACAGCAGCTGGGGCCAGAGGCGGGTGGGTAGGAAGACAGGAGGCTCAGGCCGCTAATCTTCCTTGCAACTGAGGTCCAGAGTAGGTTTTGATGAGCCCGGGGAACTCAGCTCAGCCGGCATTTATCACGATTAGAAATGGCTGGGCATTAAACAGATCTCATGTGCACGGGACCCTGGGATTTAGGGCTGGAGGATATCTGTAATCTGTCAATGGTCAGGTGACTCAATACAATAAGTCCTGGGCTGTGATCACATGTGGAGGGCTTACTTGTCTCTGCTTCCTAAGTAGGCACTCCCTGAATTCCCACAGCCATGCTGTGAGGTGGACACTACCATGCTTCCTGTTTCAAAGAAGGGGACACCGAGGCACAGAGAGTGTAAGTAATTTGTCTAAGGCTTATCATTAATAAGTAGTGAAACTGGGACAACCCAGACCGTCTGGCTTTAGCGTCTGGGGTTGCAGCCACTTTCTTTTTTTTTTTTTTTT
>NW_007246441.1:4783-39737 GCF_000164805.1 Carlito syrichta
GCGATCCTTCCGCCTCAGCCTTCCGGGTAGCCGGAATTACAGGTGTGCGCTACCACGCCCGGCTGAATTTTTGATTTATCGTAGAGATGAGGTCTCGCTGCCCAGGCGGGTCTCGAATCCGCAGGCTCGGGCCATCCACTCACCTCAGCCTCCCAAAGGCGCGGGATGACAGGCTGAGCCACCGAGCCCGGCTTGCAGCCACTTTCTTATACAGCCTTGGGACTATGTACTCAAAATCGTGGATAATCACCTCAGATTTTACTCCTGGAAAATGGGATTACTAGTGTCTACTTCACTGGCTCATGGAGAGGATGAAGAACCAAAAAGGAGGAACACAGAGATAGATACAATGACATACCTGCCAGGTATTTACTGTTCCTACATAATGCCTTATTTAGCCAGATGAAGCCAGGTCACAAAGAGCCTTGAAGGCAGATTAGAAAAGAACTAGGGTCACAGAGGGTAAAATCCCACCTGAATCGCTAGAAAAGTGTAGGGCAATTTGTTCTGTGGTCGAGAGAAGGGCTCAATGTTCACTCTCTTTCCCACAAGTGAGGCGCCCAGAGAGATCGACTGTCACATCATAAACATTGGGTGAGTGGATGAATGCACGACTGAATTTACTCAGTTGATGCTTGAGACTGAATTTCGTGGGCGCAAATACACAATTTTGAATCGGCACATCCGGAAAGGTGGAGTAGAAGGTGGCCGGTCAAGAGTCTTGCTAAGAACAAGAAAAATTAGAAAAAATACAAAAGCTATCTGTTTAAAGGCGAGAGAACTGAGGAGAGCAACAAGGACCGGAGGGCCTGAGATTTTAGAGGGCGGCGACGGCAGAGGTGAGCCGATGAACCGAAGCTGCTTTTTCTCTGGAGGCGTTCGCCCAATCTGGGTTCACGCCAGAGGCTGATTGATTCAGGCTTTCTGACTTCTGATTCCGTCCTACATCTTCTCTCTCCAGTTTTGCTCTTCCTGTTGGTATTTTATAAAGATCCCGCGATTACATTGAATCTGCTCAGATAACCCAGGATCAACCTGTCCTGGCGAGATCCTTAACTTAATCATACCTGCAAAGTCCCTTTTGCCTTATAAGGTAATGCATTCACAGGCTGTAGGGATGAACATGTGGGCATTGTGAGGCCATTATTCAGGCCTTGTTGCTGGGGGCAGAGAAACTAACAGCAGACTTCTCGGCCTCTATTTACAAAGCCCATTTCCTCTCAAGTCAGAGAGTGCGTCTGGGTTCTCGCCCAGTGACCGGGCACACAGCGGGCCCATGGTCAGCACTTGCTGGCCTCTGGAGTTAAAATCCGTGCCTACCAGGGTCTGTTGGCCAAAGCCTTCCCCTTCTTGTAGATCTTACTTCCTTCCGAGGTTGGGAGCTTTCTTTCTGGAAAGAAGTGACGCATAATCTGTTGTTTTAAAAAAAGTTAAAATGTATTAAAGAGTCATGTTGTTCAGAGGAGTATTTTGAGAATTTTCACAACATCCCTGGGAGATAATTGGTGTCTCTCCAGGGAATCGCCTTGCGAAGGCTGGGAATGATGGTGTAAATCACTTGAACGCCAACAGCAGTTTTAATTAAGCCCTTGCAGAATCAGATGCGTATTTCACTGAAAAGTGCCGGGCTTTGTTGACAAGTGACATGTAACATTTCATTCTCCGGAGATTTTTGGTAATCAGAAAACATCCTTGCGGAGACCTGGTCTCCACATTCATTAATCACAGTCAATCAGGGCCTGGTTTTCAGCCGTGGGGGGGGGGCGGGAATCCGAGGGGACAAGAGGTGACCTCGGCTTCCAGAAGAGAGGAAGTAGGAGGATTCCCATTTCCTTGGAGTTTCCGGGAGGTTGGTGTTACTCCAGATCTTTGTACAAACCATCTTATTCAGCTCTCACTCCTTACCTCTGCCCTGGGAGGGAGGTACTGTTACCCCCATTTTGTAGATAAGGAAACTGAGGTTCCAGAGTCCTCAGAAATTAGGATGCTCGCACACAGCTTATAAACAGCAAAGTGGGCAGCAAGTTCTCTTCCTCTTTCCCGGGGCATACTTTTCCCACAATCCCATAGGCAGTCTGGGTTCCTCAATGGGCTTCCAATTCAACTGGAGATAAAAGACCCCAACACGGCAGGAACAAGCGGCCATGACCTTGGATTATCACTGGTTCCGATCCCCCTCAGTTCAGGGCGCCACAGCCCTACGGTGAAGGGGAAGGGATGCCAGGGGTTAAGTAAAAATCAGACAGCATAGGAAGGGGAAGGAAAGGAAGCGGGAGCAGTCACCTTTGCCGCCTTCTTTCTCACCTCAGCTACGGTGTTGGCATGACCTTATCCAGGGTCTTCTTGTCTCAGGGTGTCTCAAATAAGGTTGACCACCAAGTATCCTCTTCCTGGAAGAGGTGGTGAGTCTGCGATTCTAGGGTTTCACCCAGTAGTGCCACTGATCCCACCAGGAACCACATGACACAACTCTAGTCTCCAGACGTGTCTGTGGCCTCTTGATTGTGTGATGTGGCCTATGATATCTTACTTTGTTCCCTTCCTTTGCAATTTGAACAGGGCTGTTCTGCTTCAACCCCGAGTCTTCCATGCTGGCTATGCATTGAGATCGCGTGGGGAGCTGTTTAAAAATCACAGACGCCTAGCCCTGTATTTCATGACCCATGGAGTTCCCTTTTCTCTCTGCTACAGAGTAGTACCTAGACTTTCTAAATGTTTGAGAGACGAGCATGCTGAGAAGTCCTCTTCCTTAGATCATCCTTGGCCCCAAACCTTCAGTTCCTCACTGGCTACACTGCCTTGAGAAAGCATACCCAGGACCCCCGGGAAGGGATGGAGGTCCAGGTTCTAGCTTCATCCCTGATTTTCTTTCTTTCTTTCTTTTTTAGATTAAAAATATCGTTTATTTAAAAGTAAATTAGAGAAAGAGAAGAGAGAGAGAGAAGATTCACCTCTCCAAGGTGAGGGAGGGGGCCAAAGCCAGGAAGCATGGCGACAGCCATAACTCAAAGACCAATGGCCACGCCAGAGTCTAGCAAGTCAATGGCTCCATCTCTGATTTTCCGGGGCCTCTTGAACGAACTACTCACTAGAGGACCCAGCACCCCTGTTTCCTTTGGGAGCACTGTTCTTCCCCTTTTCTCCAAGATTTTGGTGAGGCTACAAACCCATCATGACGGCTATCACCACCCACCCGCATCTAAACTACCACGGTGAGCACGTGAGCCAAGCCTAGCCGATCATAATACTCCATTCTCTCTCAACAGTGATTGATCTATGGGGTGGGCATATAGCCAAGAGGAGCCGATCAGAATGCCTCCCTTAGATTGAGGAGAGAAAACCCGCTTCCTTCGCTATTTGTGTTGCTTTTGTTTTTCAGGAGTTGTTAATCTGGGAGGAAGTAAGTAGAAGCTGTTGACAGTCATCTTCCTTGAATGAATGGGAAAAGTCAGTCTACATCTAGTGGGACAGAGAGAAGTTAACACACAGAGGCATATAGACCTGAAAGATGGAGAGAGAGGGGTGGGGGAGGGAGAGAGGTACAGGAGGGAGAGGAGGGAACCCAGGGAGAGAGAAAGAGGGAGACCTTCATTCCCATTGTGGCAGGATGCGGCAAATACTCAAATATATTTCTTGTATGATCGAGTGAATAAACACAAAAACACATGCAGCAGGTTTGGGATCAGCAGTTGGCCTCATGGCAATCACTTGGGATAACTCCCACTAGCCCAGCAGCAGGAAAGGGGTTGATAGCAGTTAAAGGTATTTCCTTTTGAAAGGCAAGCTGCAACTTTAAAGGCCCACCAGGTACCCGGGCAGGTTTTGTTTAAGAAAGGCCCAATGGCCCAGAGACTGGCCATTTCATGGAAATGGAAAAGAGTCTTATTTAAAACCCGCCTTCTGAAGTTGACGGTTAACAATCCTGCAGTTCCTGGAGACCATTTGTTCTTTAAAAAATCTAATTTTGCTGAGTGGGACCTTGTACAATTCCAAAGGAAGTATGTAATCACTCAACACGACCTCCGTCCCTTACCTAAACAAGGGTATAAACCCCACTTCTAGCCAGGCTCGGTGGCTCAGTCTGTAATCCCACGCCTTGGGAGGCTGAGGTGAGTGGATTGCTTGAGCCCGCGGGTTTGAGACCCGCCTGGGCAGGCGAGACCTCATCTCTACAATAAATCAAAAAAATTAGCCGGGCGTGGTAGCGTGCGCCTGTAACTCTGGCTGCTTGGAAGGCTGAGGCGGAAGGATTGCCGGAGCCCAGCAGGTCGAGGCTGCGGTGGCCGGGAGAGGCCTCTGCACTCCAGTCTGGGTGACAGAGTGAGACTCCAACTCAAAAAAAACCCAAAAAACAAAAGCAAAATACCCCACTTCTCCTGTTCTGGGGCGCTCGATTTGGATGCATTAAACCCTCGGGCCCGCTGGAATGGCCAGCGTAATAAAGTGCCACTTCCTATAATAGTCTCGGTGTCACGATCTATTTTTCCTGCTACACCATTAGTTGAGTTCGTGGACCTTCTATTCCTGAAGCCAGTGGCAGCTTCTCACCTATTTACTCACTCTTCCCGCCTGGGCCTTGGTTTCTTCCCCCACTCTGAAGAGTTTCTCCACAGTTTCTGTGGGTCCTCCAGGAAAGACAGTCCATCATTCTAAAGTGCTTAGGCTGCCCTGCCTCAAAGCTGAGAAACTACAGCTCCAGTCCCCAAACATTCACGGCAAAAGTGCTGATAACCGAACAGCTTCCCCCATAAATCCAGAGCTTCTGTTTCCAAGGAAGGCTGGGGAGGTTGTGCTGTGGGGTTGTGGGGGGGCGAGGGAAGACAAATTACTTTTGTTCTTTGCAGAACCCGGGCTGGGCTTTGAAGAGGCATGTCTGCCTCCCCGGTGCTCTGCTGAGCTGGAGAATCTTCCAGCAGGGCCGGCTTCCAGGCGGGCAACAGTCAGATTCAAATCGCTTCTGCTCCCCAGCTCAGCACTTGGGCCCAGGTGCCGGCTGGATTCAGAGCGCGGGCCTCTCCCTTCTCGAGGAAATCTCTGCTTAGCACAGCCAGGGCCTGTACTGTTGTCATTAGGAGGCATAAAATCCTAATTTATATTGCTAGAAGGGTAATTTATATACTAATGTAAATTTCTTTTACTGCTGATTTTTGAGCAACTAATGTGCAATTATTTCCAGCTCCCCTTCCAATGCAATTCTAAAACGACGGCTGCTAATACCTTAATATTCTTTATGATTGCCAGAGATTATATTTTTCCCGGATCAAATGTATCCAGTGGGGTTTGACATAATTGGGTTAAAGATTTCTCTTTCTGAGGCTGTACGACTTGTTAGGCTTATCCAGGCTGGGGGTAGGGGGAATGATGGCAGAAGCCTTCCGTTTGCGTTTCGCTGTTTTTCTGGCCTGGTCCCTCTTCCTTTCCTGAGTCGCAAGTCTTTCTTGCGTGCCTACTGTGTACTCAGTTCCAGAGGGAGCACATTATATGGAAATGTGGTTTGGGAAGGAAAAACTTACGTTAAGAGATGACGGAGCAACGCCTCTCTAAGGGAGAACGGTTTCTGCTCTAGGAACATACGAGGGCTTGAATGTTTGGCCTGTATGTCACGAGCCAAGGTGCTTGAACAGTGGACACTTGAGAGGCTGGTTCTTCTTTTATAGCAAGAGAAGACAGTGTCTTCAGGATGTGTGTGTCTCCCTCCCTGGCCCTGCTGTGGGCAGCTGAGAGCTGGCCAGAAGCAGGCCTAGGACCGCAGGTCTTTTGACGTCTGTCTGCAAGCTGTGGTCTAGCCCCTTGCAAGTAATTAACACCAATCCTGACACCAGGCCATGATCTGAATGTTGGTGTTCCCCCAAATTCAAATTCCCCAAGGTGATGGTGTTAGGAGGTGGGGCCTTTGGAGGTGATTAGGTCACGAATAGAATTAGGGCCCTTATAAAAGAGGTCCCAGGGAGCCCCTCAAACCTTCCACCATGTTGGGTTAGAATGAATGTGGGTTCTCACTAGGTACTGAATCTCCTGGTGCTTTGATTTCTGACTTTCCAGCCACCAGAACTGTGAGAAATACATTTCTGTTGTTTGTAAGTTACTCTGTCTATGGTATTTTGTCACAGAAACCGGAGTGAACTAAAACTACTGACACCTGATCCTGGACTTCCAGCTTCCAAAGGGAGCACATTACATGGAAATGCGACTTGGGAAGGAAAAAGCTTATGTCAAGATCATAATCGCCGGCATGGTGGCTCATGTCTATAATCCAAGTACTTTGGGAGTTTAAGGTGAGAGGATTGCCTGAGTCCATGGGTTCGAGACCAGCCTAGACAACTTGGCAAGACTTCATCTCTACAATAAAAATAAAAAAATTAACCGGGCGTGGTGGTGTGTACCTGTAGTTTCAGCTACTTGGAAGGCTGAGGTGGAAGGATCGCCTGAGTCCAGCAGGTGGAGACTGCAGTGACCCTATGAGTGTGCCACTGCACTCCAGCCTGGGCGACAGAGTGAGATTCCAACTCAAAAAAAAGAGATCATAATCAGGGCAACCTTTTCGGGTCCCCTCTCATTGTTAAGAGCCTTCCTGTCACCAAATAAACTCCAACTCACTTAAAAAAAAAAAAGGATCATAATCGGCCCCAGTTCCAATAAGGACTATAATTAGCACTAATTCTAACAATGATCAAACAACAGCTTTTATTCTTTTTAAATTTGAGACAGGATCTCACTCTATTGCCCAGGCTTGAGTGCAGTGGTGTGATCATGGCTCACGGCAGCCTTGAACTCCTGGGCTCAAGCAATCCTTTTGTCTCAGCCTTCTGAGTAGCTGGGACTACTGGCACGTGCCACTGTGCCCTGCTAATTTTTAAATTTTATTTTTATTGTTTATTTATTTAACCTAATTTTTTAAAAAGTAGAGACAATGTCTCACCGTGACCACCTGTGGCCAGGCTGGTCTTGAACTCCTGGCCTCAAGTGATCCTCCTGTCTCAGCCTCCCACATCGCTCATGCTGGGATTACAGGTATGAGCCACTGCATCTGGCCAAGCAGCCACTTTTGATTTTGATTTTACCTAGCATTTTCTTTACATATCAAGTTGGCGTCTTCCCCTTAAATCCTCTTGGCCTTTTACAAACAGAGGTCCGAGGTGGTGAAGTGTATAAAGCACTTGGCCTCTGCCTGGTGCTTATTGAGTATCAATATATGGAGGCCTTGTTATTACTTTCGTTTTCAACCCTGTTAAAAATTTCAGCTTAAAGCCGGGCTTGGTGGCTCAGCCTGTCATCCCGCGCCTTTGGGAGGCTGAGGTGAGTGGATTGCCTGAGCCCGCGGGCTCGAGACCCGCCTGGGCAGTGAGACCTCATCTCTACAATAAATCAAAAAAGCAGCCGGGCATGGTAGTGCGCCTGTAATTCCGGCTACTCGGAAGGCTGAGGTGGAAGGATCGCCGGAGCCCAGCAGGTCGAGGCTGCGGAGGCCGGGAGTGGCCACTGCACTCCAGTCTGGGTGACAGAGTGAGACTCCAACTCAAAAAAAAAAAAAAAAAAATTTCAGCTTGAAAAAGGTGATTCTGTGAAAGTAAAACCTAGACATGATATAGTTGTAGCAATAATAGTAATAATAATCATAATAGCTAACACCTATGTCGCACTTCTGTGCCAGAGGTTATCCTAAAGATTTTACTGTTTAACTCATTTCATCTTACAATAGCCTCATGAGGTAGTCACTATTAATAAACCCATTTTATATATGCGGGGCACAGAGTAGCTAAGTAACTTGCCTGAGGTCCCATAGCAGGCAACCAGGCATTTGGGTTCCAGAGTCTGTCTTCTTAACCCCTGCTGTGGGCTAAATTTTGTCCACTCTCTCCTTTACAGTCATTCCTCAAAGTCTGCTACAGTTTGAATGTTTGTGTCCTCTGAAACTTCCCTTGAAACTTAATTCCTAATGCGGCAATCTTGAGAGGTAGGGTCTTTAAGGGGTGGTTGAGTCATGAGGCTCTGTCCTCATGAATGAATTAATGAATTAACGGGTTAATGGATCAATGGGTTATCGTGGGAGTGATACTGGTGGCTTTATAAGAAGAGGGAGAGAGGCCGGAGCCAGCACGTTCAACTCTTGACTGTGTGATGCCCTGTACTGCCTCAAGAATGCAGACAGATCCCGCCAACAAGAAGGCTTTCATTAGATGCAGCCTCTCGTCTTTGGACTTTACAGTTTCTATAACCATAAAAAATAAATTCATTTGCCTTATAATTACCCAGCTTCAGATATTCTATTATAAGTAACAGAAAAAAGAACCAGACAAAGCCCTAATCCTTTAGTATCTCAGAACATAACTGTTTTTGGAGGTAAGTTCTTTAAAGAGATAATGAAATTAAAATGAGGTCTTCAGGGTGATTCTCAGGATGGCGGTCATCCCTCTAAGAGGAGGAAATTTGAACACAGCCATGAGTGTACACAGAGGGAAGATCATGTGAGGACCCAGAGAGGAAGTGGCCGTTTGCAACTGACCGCCGGAGAAACCAAACCTGCTGACACTTGATCCTGGACTTCCAGCTTCCAGAATGGTGAGAAAATAAAATTCTGTTATTTAAGCCACTTGGTCTGTGGTACTTGGCTATGGTAGCCTTAGCAAACGAATGCAGTTCCTCCTGGAGATGTCTTAATTCCAAAAAGAAGACCTCCTCTGTTTGGATTGAGGTGGCCATGTGGTCTAGTAAAAATGCCTTGGCATAGTGTCTGAAGCCCTGACTGTCACATCCAGGTTACCACTAACTCATATGGCAAAGCTCCTTACTTTTCTGGGCTTCAGTTTCTTCATTTGTGAATTGGGGCCAAGGATCTCCAAATGACTTTTCCCGGAGGGCTGTCTAAGAGGTGATACTGATGATACTGATGACGATGATTAAACACAAAAATTGAGGTGAGTTTTCTATGTGCAAGGTTCTGCTATAGGTGCTTTGCACATACAAATCTATTTATTCTTTACAGCAACTCTACCACCCAAATACTCTTATGAATCTCCCCATTTTACAGGTGAGGTAACTGAGACCCAGAAAAGCTCAGCAACCTGCTCAAGGTCATGCGTGTAGTGGAGATAAAGACCACCAAATAAGAGCTTGCAAGGGAGTCGGCCACCTTTACTTGCGTTTGGTAGGCATTCAAAGGCAGGGCAGAGGAGTAGGGAAGCTTTAAAGTGGACAGAAAAGGAAGGCCTCAGTGTGCTCTGATGGGAGGCTGCTGGCCTGGGGAGGCTGAAGGGGGGATATCCCATATGGCTGTTAGGGACCCATGTTTGGCTTTCCTCAAGTGGTCCCAAGTTGGAAGTGGAGGCAAAAAATGAGGTAGTTGGCTACCATTGTTCCAGTCCTGACTGTTTGGGGTCAATTGCTACAGGAATAATCGTGTGGCTTCCTGGACTGGTTGGTGCAGGCAGTGGGTCAGAGTTCTGTTTTGATATATGGCCCAGCCATTGTCTGTTTGTGTATTCGGTCTCTCAGTGTAGAGTGTCCAGCACTGGGCTTCCAATTGTAGGACTTAGTGGTGGAGGACAGAGGACCTGACAGAGTGACTTTGGGCACAGGGTGAAATGCCCATCACCTACCCTCAAGACCAGTAGGCACTGGCTCTGGGTTCCCATTCCCATAGCTCCTGCCCTGACAAAGGCAGCACGTCCTGGAGAAGGCAACATGCCAGCCCAGGGTGCAGGCATGGTGCCATCCTGGGGCAGTGGTGGCATTTGACTTCAATTGTGAAAGATTCAACATAAAGCCATTGTGAGGCAAGTTGGACTAGAAAATGCCCCTTCAAGCTTGCATTCTAAAGTTGTTAAGAAACAAATGTAAGAAATCTACCACTCAACAACAAAAAAGTCAAACAACCCAATTTAAAAAATGGGCAAAAACCTTGAACAGACAGTCCTCCAAAAAATACATGAAAATGGCCAGCAAGCACATGAAAAGATGCCCCAAATCACTCATTGTTAGGGAAATGCAAAAAAAAAAAAAAAAAAATCAAAACTATATCAAAACTATAATGAGATACTGCCTTGTACCCATTTGAATGATTATTATAAGAAAAAATAAACCCAGAAGATAACGAGTGTTGGTGAGAATGCGGAGAATTTGGAACTCTTTTGCCCTGTTGATTGGGACGTAAAATGGTACAGTCATTGTGGAAAACTGTATGGTGGTTCCTTAGAAAATTAAAAATAAAATTACCATAGGGTCCAGCAATTCTATTTCTGGGTCTATATCTGAAGGAATTGAAAGCAAAGTCTCAAATGGGTATTTATATATCCATGCTCAAATAGCATTATCCACCATGGCTACAAGACGGGAGCAATCCAGATGTCTGTTGACAGATAAAGGGACAAACAGAACGTGGTATAGTCATACAATGGAATATTACTCATCTTTAAAAAGGAAGGAAATTCTAGGCTGGGTGCAATGGCTCATACCTGTAATCCCAGCACTTTGGGAGGCCAAGGGATGGAGGATTGCTTGAGCCCAGGAGTTTGAGGTCAGCCTGGGCAACATTGCGCTACCTTGTCTCTACAAAAAATAAAAAAATTAACTGGGCGTGGTGGCACATGCCCATAGTCCTAGCTACTCCGGAGGCTTAGAAGGACGGATGGCCTGAGCCCAGGAGGTCAAGGCCATGGTGAACCATGCTCATGCCACTGCACTCCGGCTTGGGTGACAGAGTGAGACCCCCCAACTCTAAAAAAAATTATTAAAAAAGAAGGAAATTCTGACCGGGCTTGATAATTCAGCCTGTAATCCCAGCACTTTGGGAGGCCGAGGTGAGTGGATTGCCTGAGCCCGCGGGTTTGAGACTAGCCCAGGCGACTTGGCGAGACCTCGTCTCTACAATAAATAAAAAATTAGCTGGGTGTGGTAGTGTGCACCTGTAGTTCTGGCCACTTGGAAGGCTGAGGTGGAAGGATCACCGGAGCCCAGCAGGTCAGTGCTGGAGTGGCCGTGAGCATGCCACTGCGCTCCAGGTGGGTGACGGAGTGAGACTCCAACTCAAAAAAAAAAAAAAAAAAAAAGGAAGGAAATTCTGACCCAAACTGCATTGTGAATGAACCTTGAGAACACTACGCTAAGTGAAATAAGCCAGTCACACAAAGGACAGATACGTATGATTCCACTTATATGAGGCATCTAAAGTAGCCTAATCCATAGAAACAGAAAGTATACTGGTGGTTGCTAGGGACTGGGAGAGGGAAGCTCTGGGAGTTGTTGCTTAATGTGTATATAGTTTCGATTTTGCAAGATGAAAAGTTCTGGAGATTGGTTGCACAATAAGGCGAATATAATTAACATTACTGAATTATACAAGTAAAATGTTTAAGAAGATACATATGTTATAATATTCCACTACCATAAACAATAAAAAACAACAGAAAAACCAAACCAACCCAGTGTGGTCCTGGGAGGTTGAGCTGGCTGGGAATTTTCTGCCAGAATCTAGATGTATAACTCTGGGCAAGTCCCATCCCAGCTCTGGCCCTCTCCTCTGGAAGAAGACATCCTGGCTTCTTGAGGATGACTCTTCTAATCCCCCAGTGCTCAAGGAGTCGAAGTCTTAGCTCTAGGTTGTAACAATCCACGCATGATGTTAGAGATGATTTTCTCTAAGAAAAGAGGATGGTACAGCAACAAGGCTCCTCTCTTGCACTTTCTCGTCTTCCTGCCTTGAATGTGGTTGTATGGTGTTTCAGCAGCCCTTTTGTGATCATGAGGTGACACGCCCAAGGGCAGAAAGCCAACAATACCCTGGGGATAGAGTGGCAGGAAGACAGAAGGATCCCGTGTCTTTGATGACATGGTGGAACCACTGCATCAAACCTGGAACAGCCAACTCCCAGCCTTCTTTAATTTGTGAGAACTGGTGTCTTTATTGTTGTCGGTTAGTTTGCTGCTACTTTCTGAGCCTTGTGGAACAGAGTAGCACCCGCTGGTGTGCTCCCTTGGTCCTCACCCACCCTAGCGGGGAGTAAGATTCCTTGGCTTCTTCCAGTGCTACCTGGAAAAAAACAAAACAAAATAAAACAAAACTGCAGTTCTGTTACCCCTTTTATCTTCCTTCTTTCTTTCCAATCTTAGTTCCTCTTTCATCAACATTCCTAGGGATTCCTTTTATTGAAAAAAAACGCCCCTTTTTTTCCTCCTTGGTTGCTAGGTGACCTTTAATTAGGCCCGTCCTTGCTTCTCACTTCTGCTGATGCTCTGTACCAGTTATTTTGGAACACCTACCTTCCCCTGAAGGTAGAGGTCATTCTGGCCAGAGATCAGGGAGGCCCAGTCGCTGGTCAGACCCTAATTAGTGCCTTGGCTTTTCCTATAATGCAGTGAGCAAAAGTTTCTGAACCAAGACGAAGACATGAGACCCAAGGGATTTTAAACAGAGTCCCTTTTCTATTCTACTCGAGATAGTAATACGAAATGAGATACTATTCTTCTTGGTTTATCAGCCCTTTGCTGGATGAATTCCCCTCCCCCCAATGAATAGTGGAAGGGGACAAAGAGAGTTCTGTCTCTGGACACGCTCTGGGGGATCAGCCTGACCTTCTCAGGGGAGGGCCCTGAGATCAGAGATGGCTGGCTGTGATGACATTCAGTCACAGCTCTTCCTTGTTCATTTGGGACGCTAGAAGGAAGACATCATCTATTCTCTAACACGAATTTAACAAAGCAGCAAGAGTGCGTAATTTTTCAAGCTAAAGAGCAGTGCAAAGGAATTATGCAAAGCCTCTTATGCTTTCATTTCCTTCACTCAATGTAAGCAGGATAAATGATGTTCCAGAGTGAAGAAGCATCCAAGGCTTTGTGGTACCATGTCTGCGGAGCACTGGCTCTTGCTTCCGTTCCTCCCTTCCTAGAAGACAACAGGGTTGTCACATGCCCCCAAGCCTCTGTCTGAGATGTAGGATTATCCAAGTGTCTCCTGGTACTAGCAGATGCGATTATCCCTACTTTATAGATGACAAAACTAAGACCCAATTAGGTTAACTGGTTGGCCCAAGGGCACATATCTGGTAAGTTGGGAGGCTGAGGGTTGACCTCAGTCTGTCTCTGAAGTGTGTGCTCTACTGCCTCCTAATAAAATGAATGAATGAATGGTCCTAATTCAGACTCTTCTGTTCTGGGCTTCAGGGAAGACTATCATGGCTCACAAATTAATAGAGATGCCAAAATAAAGAACACTGCCTCTAAACATCAAGGACATGGTCAATGCAGCCGAAGGCTCCACACGATCTCCTTGGAATTGTACTATGGTAGCTCCAGGGCCTAGCAGGAGGGACTGGGGCATGTGAGACTGGCCTTGTGACCTCTATCATCTTGTCATGGTAAACGTACCTTGCTTCTGTCCTTCTCCCGTCATCGGTGCAGAGTCATGGTCTCCTGAAATGTTCTGGACTTATGTCCCTTCTGAAAACCCTGACCGCCTTCCCGGATCACTTTCCAGCTTTCATCTGAAGAGTGAAGTGTCTTCCAAGGGATGTCTTTATGTCATCAGCATCGGTCCTGGTGCCTATCAGACAGTTACAGAGTGTGGGTCAATACAAAGGGTCAAAGCGGCCCGTTCTTTGGGGCAGACAAAGCTTTCCTGAGGAAGAGCCCAGAGATGATCTGGGGTGGAAGGAAGTATGAAGGCTGTGGAGAGGAACTGTGCCTGGATCATGGCTTTGCTTTGGCGTGTGACTGGGCAAATTTCTTGAGCCTTGTTTGCTAAATGGGAATTATCATTCTCATGGCACAGAATGAACTGAGCTAATATCCACAAAAGACCCAGCGCAGCTATTGATTCCAGGTGTTTGCACCATGAGCATCAGTGCCTCTCTCTTTGATGGGGACATTCTAAATAATGAAGGGAAAGTAAACATTTCCCAGCATCCCTTGCAGGTAGGTGAGGCCATGGAACTGAACATCAGCCGGTGAAATGTGGCAGAATTAATGTATGCACACAGGATCCTCTCTCAGGCCTCCACTTCTTCCATTCTATTGGAGAGAATCTTGTCACGTGGCTATAACCAACTGCAAGGAGGCTGACACATGTGGCATCCCTCAAAAAGGACAACGGATTTTGATGCATTGTTGGCAGCCCCCACCACCTAATCGGAAAAGAAACGGGGATACAATCGCCTTGCTCTTTCTCTCTGCAGTGGCTCACAAGCAGATATAATGGCAGAAGCTAAAGCAGCCACTTTGGAACCAGAAAGAGAAGTTCCATGTTGAGGACACCAGAACTGCTTTTCTAGCCCCAAGATGTCTCAGGATAGTTAAGTGAGAGATAAATGTGCTTCTAACTTGTTTACGCCATTGCATTTTGGGGTCTCTTTGTGATAGCAGCTCTGGCCACCCCTTCACAGATCTACTCCCGCCACCAGTGAACTAGTTTTTCAGAATAAGATGCAGGAGACTTTAACTCTCTTGTTCCTAAGTCTCCTTCTTATGGAGAAGCATCTCCAGGACGCTCCCTGGAGTTGGAAGGATTCTCTCCGTCTTCACATCACTCGACCTCGTGCTTGGTCCTCTTCACAATTTCTCCTCATCCAGTAGCACTCCTGGTTGCTTGCCCAGTCTGGAGGGGATGACACAACACACGCTATATGTTGAAAATGTCTAAAGAAATCAAAGAAAGCGTAGAAACCAGAAGGAAAGAATAGCACACCAGATTTTTTTCTAATTTTTTTTCTTGGTACACCACCCACACCTGGTATTGATCCAATAAAATTCAAACCCCAAACAATGCACGCAGAAACCTCATAACGAGCCTCAGAAAACGCCAGACATGTGTAGGTAGTTAGACTTTGTGATTCTCTGAAGGAGGAGAATGAGCTTAAATATTTTAATTGGCTTCACATGTCTCTTGTGCCCTGAACATATGCTTTCAGGATGCTTTTTGATTTAATGCCCATATCATGGATGTAGTTCATATTCTAGAATAAATGGCTGGATTTTAGCCAAGAAATAGATCCCTTGGTTTGTGGAGAGTTTGTTTTTTTCTCCCCTGTGGTTCCACTTAAGCAAAAATACTTAAGAATCAGAGACGGGAGCAGGAGTGTAGACTCATCGAGGAGGATGGAACTTAAAAATCTTGTGATGTCCCTCAGTCACTTTACAGATGAATGAACTGGCCTGTGGCAGCAGTTGGTATAGGCAGGCACTGGGATTAGCACATGTGCTATGTTTTTTTCAGTCTGCTGGGGAAGAATCTGACTTCTCCGTGTATGAGCTTGTGTGTATTTTTCGTTCTGCTTTTGCCTGAAAGATCTCTGAACACATAGGCGAACTGCAACAAGGCGTTTGAGAAGCGTGTGTGACTTCCACCCAGCGGGGTGGATCTTTCAAACATGGGCTTCAGAGCGCATTTTGCTTTTAATTTCTGTTGTGATGAAGATTCGCCCTACTCCCATCCCGGTCGAACTCTGAACCGGCTTGGGGTAGGAGATGAAGGCAGACCCCAGCCCGAGCTTCTGCCATGTTGACTGAAGGAGACACATTGACCCTTGACTTCTCAGTTAGAACTTTGGTTCTCGTGATTCCCACTTGGAGGAATTTGCATTTTGGGCTGGGTTACCCCTGGTGAGGTGAGGGGTTTGGTTCATGGTAGTGAGTTTCAGGGATCAGAAAACTGATGGTGGGTGTGGGGTCTGGGAGTTCTTCAGGTCTTTTCCTTAATCATTTTGCATCGATGTTCTCAATATTAGCCTATGAATAAGCCAGGGGAATGGTGTCTTAGTCTGTTTTTCTGCTGCTTGTAACAGAAGGCCTGAAATGAAGTCATTTATAAAGAAAAGGAATTGATTTTCTATGGTTATAGAGGCTGAGAAGTCCAAAGCTGAGGGACCACATCTGGTAAAAACCTTCTGGCCACCAGAGACTCTCCACAGAGCCCCAAGGTAGCACAGGGCATCACGTGAAGAGGGGTCTGGCTTGGGTCTCTCTTCCTCTTCTTGTAAGCCACCGGTCCCACTCCCTTGAGAGCCGCTTAATCCATGAACCCACGAATCCATGAATGGGTCAATCCACTCATGAGGGCAGAGCCTTCATAATCCAATCACCTCTGAAAGGCCCCGCCTCTCAAGGCTCCCACACTGGGAATTAGATGTCAACATGAGTTTTGGCATGGCCAAATGTTCAAGCCATGGCAAAGAGCTTTCTCAAACAATGCTGGGAAGATCAGGGTGGAAGGTGGCAGATGAACTAAGGTTCATGGGCTACCCTAAACTGGAAGTCGATCTGCTTTCCAGCATCTTAACTTGGGATAGAACAGTTGCCTCCCTTCTGTTGCAGACCACCAACTCTGCACAACCTGGACTGGCCTCCTTGCAATTATGTGCCTCTGGTCAGAAATGGAGGCTAGAGTGAGGAGTGTTGATGGCTCGAGACGGCCCATCTACTTTTTAGAAAATCTATGGGTCATGTGACCATGATTGCTAGCAGCATGGGGCATCAGTCTGTGGCTTGGGATGCGTCTATCCAATGAGGATGCAGCTTTTCCATCAGTCTTTGTTGGACACGATCCAATGAATGGCTTTCTTTTTCAGCTGACCTTGTATGATCCCTGCACACCTGGTTGAAAAGAGAAATTCTTTTGAACAGCTAGTAGTTCTCACATAGACTAGATAGGATCTCTTTTCCTTTTCCTATTCTTTTCGAGACAGGGTCTCATTCTGTAGCCCAGACTGGAGTACAGTGGTGAGACTGTAGCTCACTGCAGCCTCAAACTCCTGGGTTCAAGCAATCCTTCCCCCTCAGCCTCCCAAGTAGTTGGGACTACAGGTGTATGCCACCATACCTGGCTATTTTAAAAAACTTTTTGTAGAGACAAGGTCTCACTATATTGCCCAGGCTGAACTTGAATTTCTGTCCTCAAGTGATCCTCCCATCTGGGCCTCCTAAGACACTGGGATTACAGATATAAGTCACCACACCCAGCCCCCAGAGTCTTGATTTTGAATTAAATTAGCTTCCTTCTTTGCTGCACCCTGTTAAACTTGCTGTTAGTAGAACCGGCTTGAACCTGTCTCTCTCCCATCTCTCCGTCCTTGCTCAGTTGATCCTGAATCACCAGAGGCCGAACAGAGGGGACCAGTGGCCACTGGTGGCTCACCTGAGAGGTTTCGAGAGCCTCTAGAGAGAGTCTGAGGCATCTTGAGGCTCAGCCAGCATGATCTGACTGCACAGCTCTCGGCTTCATTTTTTCTTAATTAGCTCTAATTACTGTGTCATCATAAATGTACTGACATCGAAAGCCTTCAAGTTTCTTTAAGCAGCTGGTAGTAATCGGCCTCATTAATCTTGCAGATTCCCATCTTTTAAGATTGCCGGTTTGCTTTAGAGACGATCCTCCAGTGCCGTTTTCCACCTCTCCATTGTACATTCCAGCTCTGCAGGGAAAACGTGGTCAAGAGCCTGGGAGCGTGCTGACACCCTGGTGCCCGTCACCTTGTCTGAGGTCTGGCGTGGGGGTAGGTTCTTCTCCCTGGGGAAGATGCTTTGCTCTAGGTCTCAGAGCATGAAGTCAGGGACCCAAGGCTTCGCCCATGTCTGCCAGGCTCACCTGGGCTCCCCCAGGCCTTGGGTGACAATCACTTAAATATTTAGTCTTGGGCCTCTTCCCCACTCCGACGGTTTGCACCTGGGATTTCAAGCTGTTCGGTTTCTCCCTCCGGCTGGGCTTTCAACTTGGCCAAATGTCTCAGTCTCAGCCCCCTCTTTATACGGTTTTTGCGGATAGGGCCAGTGGCGGCACCCAGGGAGGCCAGGCACTAAGGTAACAAGTTCTGCAACCAGGACGACTTGGAAACAGGGTTATTGGGGCACACTGAGGCGATGTACCCCAGTGTACGTCGAGAGGGTGAGAAATCTGTGTACACATGAGGGAGCTAAGATCATGGCTGGAGAGGCAGCACACATGTGTCCAGCTGGTGGGGCAAGTGGAGGCTGGAAATAAAGTGTGAATGGGGATTCATGAAACAGGATTTGGCATATATGTGTGTGCATGTGTATATGTGTGATTTTGTGGGTGTACATGTGTGAATTTGTATATGTGTGTACCTGTTCATGTGTGTATGTGTGTATATATGCGCGTGTGAATGCATGAATGTGTATATGTATGTGTATGTGCACGTCTATGCATGTGGGAATATGCGTGCATGTGGGTATGTAAATGTGTGTATGTGTATATGTGTATCATGTATGCATGTGTGTATATGTGTGGGTGTGTGAGCGTATATGTTTGTGTATATGTGTGTGGGTGTGTATGTGTGCATTTGCATGTGTGTCTATGTGTATGTGTATATGCGATTTTTTGTGTGTACATGTGTGAATTTGTGTGTGTGTGCATGCCTGTGTATGTGTGTATGTGTGTATATATGCACGTGTGAATGCATGAATGTGTAAATATGTATGTGTATGTGCACGTCTATGCATGTGGGAATATGTGTGCATGTGGGTATGTAAATGTGTGTATGTGTGTATGTATATCGTGTGCATGTGTGTATATGTGCGCATATATGTGTGTGTGTATACGTGTGTATGTGTGTGTTGTGTATTTGTACATTTGCATGTGTATCTATGTGTATATGTATATGTGATTTTTTGTGTGTACATGTGTGACTTTGTGTGTGTGTGTGCCTGTGCATGTGTATGTGTGTATATATGCGTGTGTGAATGTGTACATTTATGTACGTGTATGCGCATGTCTATGCATGCAGGAATATGTGTGCATATGGGTATGCAAATGTGTATATGTGTATATATGAATGTGTGTACCATGTTTGCATATGTGTATATGTGTGGGTATGTGACTATATATGTGTGTGTATGCATGTGGGTGTGTATATATGCATGTTTCGTGTGTTTGTGCATGTGTGCATGTATGTGTATATATGTGTAAGTGTGTATGTGTGACTATGTGCATGTATATATGCGTGTATTGTGCTGCTCTTGTGTGTATGCATGTGTATATTGTGTGGTCGTTTGTGTGTGTGCATGTGCATGTATGTGTGTTTGCACAGAACTGTGTATAGATCAAGACTGGGAGAGTGAGGGAACATTGGGGTTTCCTCTCTATGGGCCTGGTGGATGCATAGAGACAGTTAAGAACACCAAAGGTGCCAAACAGCTGGACCTTTAGGATCAATTCCCCAGGGGCTGGCTGACATGTGTCATTGGCCATCGTGCTCAGAGCCTTCCTTCTTGATCTGAAACCACTGTCCTGGGCAGAGCTCTGGGCTGTCCCTGGCAGGAGTTGGGCCCAACTTCCTTTCTCTTTTGCCATTTGGTGGTTTTAGTCCCAGGCGCCAGATCTCCTGTTGCCTGTGTCAGGAGGTTGAGAGACCTTCGTGCAGGTGAAACTCTCGCAGTTCTGTCTTGCGAGTTCCTGGTGGCCTCCACTCTGAACCCCACTCAGGGCTGCACCACCCGGGATGACCCCTCCATCCTCTCACCCACACCTGGGTGGCCTCTTCTCTCGGAACAGACCCCACTGTTTTCTCCGACATGAGAGGTTCCCTTCAGCGTTCCCCAACCCTATCCAAGCAGATCACCAGAGTGTACTTCTAATGGCGGCCATTTACTACAAGCCCATGGGTGCCAGGCATTGCACTTTACAGATATTTTCTCCTGAGACTCCCCTCATTCCACGGGTAGGCATTGTTATTTCCGTTTGCAGACAAGCCAGTAAAGTCTCAAGGTCAGATATTTTACCTGCCATTAATGATTAAGCGACAGAGGCATGAATCGAATCCAGTTTTGTGTGACTAAGCCTTTACCTTTCCACTACGTCATACCATCTTCCCAACCAACAGCTTACTTGGCACCAATATATGCTGGAAGGCGAGCCACAAGCAAGCAAACCTGCCAGTCTTTGTACCAGGAGCTGGAGGCTTTACAAGAAGCAGGCATGGACCCTGCCTCCGAGGACGGCCAATCACATCACCTGTTACTACCTGAAGTTTCTATTTCCCTGGACCAGCAGTCTCCCACGAGGACCAAGTCTGTTCCCAGCTTCTAACCTGTGTGCTGTTGGTCGGCGAATACCCCTTGCCTGGAATACTTTTCCCTTTTAATTAATTAATTATTTCTTTATTTTTATTTTTGAGTTGGAGTCTCACCATTCAATTTTTTAAAAGTTGGCAGTTTTATTTTGAAATAATTGTAGATTCGCATGCATGTGTAAGAAATAAAACACAGATATCTGGTATACCCCTTTATTCAGTTCCCCCTTATGGTAACCTCTTCAAAACCATAGTGCAATCTCTCAACCAGGAAACTGATGTTAGTTTTATCCAGTGACCCCCAGCTTTCCATGCACTCATTTGTATGTATGTATGTGTGTGTATTTACTTCTATGTTTTTTTTTTGAGTTGGAGTCTCATTTTGTCACCCAGATTGGAGTGCAGTGGCCGCTCCCGGCCACCGCAGCCTCGGCCTGCTGGGCTCCGGCGATCCTTCCGCCTCAGCCTTCCGAGTAGCTGGACCTGCCGGCGCGCGCTACCACGCCCGGCTAGTTTTTGATTTATTGTAGAGATGAGGTCTCGCCAAGTTGCCCAGGCGGGTCTCGAACCCGCGGGCTCAGGCGATCCACTCACCTCGGCCTCCCAAAGGCGCGGGATGACAGGCTGAGCCACTGAGCCCGGCTACTTCTATGTATTTTTAATAAGTTCGTGCATCCATCACTACAGTCATGGTTCCAGGACAATTCCATCACCACGAGGATACCTTGTGGGCCTTTTATAAGCACACCCATCTCCTGTCCACCCCCCGTTTCATTTTAATCTCGGTCTTTTCCCTGTCCCAGCAATAGCTGCAGTTTGCTGCATCTGGCTCAGACAGGGCCTAGTCGGGGCCCCTGTGTGGCATTTAGCATTTGCTTCCTTGGGACCAGTGTGGAGCACTGAAAGGGAGGGTCCTTATAAGCTAGAAAGTCCTGGTTAGATTCCAGACGCTGCATCTTTTTGATCTATCTGACCTTGGGAAAGTGACAACACCATGTCTCAGTTTCCTTATCAATAAAATGGATGACAACCTCTTAGGGCTGCTGAAATAATGAAATAAGCTGGTACGTGGCAGGCCCTCTTTTTGTTCTAGCTCTGCAGGACTGATAGACCTTCAAAGGCAGAGGCCTCTGGTGCAGTCCTTGTGGGTGGGAAGCGCCCAGGAAATGGTGGCTGTTTGTCCCCATCCTTGGGCCATTATCTCCTACTTTTGCTCCTGGCCTTTTGTGGGGTAGTAGGGGACAGGATCTCTTTTTGTTGCCCACGCTGGAGTGCCATGAGGTGATCATGTTCACCGCACCCTCAAACCCCTGGGCTTAAGCGATCCTCCCACCTCAGCCTCCCGAGTAAGCTTGCACTACAGTCTTGCCTTCATGCCCGGCTAACTTTTAAATTTTGCGTAGAGATGAGGTCTACGATATTGCTCAGGTTGGTCTCGAACTCCTGGGCTCAAGCAATCCTCCCACCTCAGCTTCCCAAGGTGCTGGGATTACAGGCGTGACCTGATTTTTTTTTTTTTTTATTATATCAATATTTTTTTATTATGATGTTGTGGGGTACAGTTAAGGGTTAGGTATACAATTACGTTTCATTCAGGCACCCTGTTGATAAGAGGTGTTTCCCCGTCCCCAGACAGATATTTGCCACTGTTAATCCCATCACCCTCCCCCCCCATAGTTTCCCAGCACCGTCAGTCATTTTTTAATAGTATTACATTGGATGTTCAAGGTCCATTATATGAGTGAGAACATGTGATACTCGGATCTTTGTTTCTGTGAGAGAAACAAAGTCACTCAGTATTATAGACTCTAGTTCCTTCCAGGTTGCTGCGAAATTCATGATTTTGTTCTTTTTTATGGCTGTGTAGTATTCCATCGTGTATATGTACCACATTTTAAAAATCCAGTCCTCTTTTGATGGGCACCGTGGTTGTTTCCAGGTTCTTGCTATTGTGACCAACGCTGCGATAAACATACGTGTACAGGTATCTTTTTTATAGAGTGATTTGAGTTCTTCAGGATATATTCCCAGTAGAAGGATCGCCGGAGCCCAGCAGGTCGAGGCTGCGGTGGCCGGGAGCGGCCACTGCACTCCAGTCTGGGCGACAGAGTGAGACTCCAACTCAAAAAAAAAAACCAACAAAAAATGACCTGACTCTTAAGAGAGGAAGTCCTTGTTGGAACTAGAGAGGAAAGCTCTCCCGTGTGGCCAGACAGGGTCATCCCAGGTAAACAGATGCCACTCGGCTCCTATCCAATCTCCCTTTGCTGGGAGGTGCGCATATAATAGCAGATCCAGGTTCCCCCTAGGCTGGGAAGAAAAACCCTGGGCTGGGGGTGGGATGGTGTCCCTTTCCCGTCCGCCCCTTGGAACGCCCTCCCTCCGGTGCCCTCCTACCAGTAGAGGCTCAGCCTGCAGCTGACAGAACTGATTACCTCCTGTGAGTGATAATATAATTCAGTCCCCCTCAAGGAGAGATGCTATCAGAGAGGCTTTTTTTAAGAGGAAAAAATATATAATAGACTGGTTGAAAAGGGCTATCTTTCTTCCTGGAAGAACAGTTATTAATCTCTTCCTAGTACATTTTCATATCATTTTGGACATTTATTTCCAGGCCGTGATATTATAAAACCAGGCGTCTGTGTCAGTTTTGATGCGGTATAACACGCAGGAACATGAAAAGGCGTAATTACCGCTGTGGCCATTGGAATTGCTAACGAGCTCCTGACATTTTCAAATCGGACCTGCTTCGCAGTGAACCAGAAGTGAGCCCCGCAGCTGCGCTGGCTGCATGTCAATGAGGTGGCCCTGGGCTCAAGGGAGAGAGGGGAGGGGCTGGAGTGGGGAGACATATTCTTTCAGCCGAACTCAGGGAGTGCAGCTGAGGAGAGTCTGGCCCTCTGTCTCCAAGTTGTCTTCTGCCATCCAAAGGAGAGGGGGTTCGTTTCGAGCTTTGTGGCCTTTGTTTTCGGGAATGTCCATTCAACGGATCTCCGCTGAAGACCTACTATGTGCCTGGCATTAGGGAGAGAACAATGAACAAGACAAGAATATACATACCCTGAAAGCCTGGAGAGAGAATCCCCCCGGGCAGCCACTCTTTTCAGTCCTTATTCTCTCTTTTTTTTGAGTCAGAGTCTCACTCCGTTTCCTAGGCTGGAGCGCAGGGGCCCGCTCACAGCCACCCCAGCGTTGACCTGCTGGGCTCTGGCGATCCTTCCGCCTCGGCCTTCCAAGTAGCCGGAACCACAGGTGTGCACTACCACATCTGGCTAATAATTTTGGATTTATTGTAGAGACGAGGCCTCGCCAAGTTGGCTGGGCTGGTCTCGAACCCGCAGGCTCAGGCGATCCACTCGCCTCGGCCTCCCAAAGTGCTGGGATGACAGACTGAGCCTCGGAGCCCGGGCCCCCTGTCCTTTTTCTCTTAGTGCTGGGGAGAGGCAGCTGCAGCAGCACCTGGAGCTTGTTAGAAATGCAAAATCTTGGGCTGTGCCCCAGACCTACCGAATCAGATGCTCCAGGGGTGGGGCCCAGCGATTTGCGTTTAACAAGCCCTCCGGGGGATTCTGTCTCTCTGTGCAATTAGGGAACCTGCTTCTGCACTTGCCCTGTTCCAGAGCCTCCCAGGGTAAACCGCAGACCCCGAAACCTGCCTCTGGTGCGGTGAGGGCCAGCAAAGGACCTGGGGTGACCGCTGCAGCTGAGCCAGACGCCTCTTTGAGTCCTGTCTCCTTCTCCTCCCTCCTGCTGTCCTCGCCCCCGAAAACTTGGGAGCCCGAAGCCTCTTTGGCCTCTAAGAAGGGCAGTGAGTGGAGTAAGAGCCTGTGAAACCATTGGCAGCCAAATCCACTGAGGGTAACAGGGGTCAGCCAGGCCACGCCTAGAGAGTGTTGCTGGAAGGTGGTGGGGGTGGTCGGAATCGGGATTTGGCGAGGCAAGGTGGCAAAGGGAGAGGACAAAGAAAGGGCAGACACCTCGCAGTTTCTGTCCCTCTACCTCTCGCTGAGCCTTCTCTTGCAACCTCGGCCTGCTGGTCTCCCCCGTGCGCCCTCCCGCTCCGTGCCCAGTCTGTTATCTCTCCGAGGTCTTTATCCTGGCTTCCTCCATGTCATTGGCTTTGACTCTTTTTGAACCAGCACCCTTAGCCTCCCCATCCCTGGCTTTCTGGGTCTCCCTGATTTTCCCCAACATAGAATCTAGGAAGGATGCTCAATCCATCCATCATCCGCAGACTCCCGGGCTGCAGGGCCAGGCAGGAGAGAAATGCCAAGAGCGGGGCAATGGCCTCGATCACACGTTCAGGTTGTCTAACTGCAGCGGGAACCTCAGCCCAAACCACTCCACAGGCCTTCTGTGTATCCTCATTTATTCCCTTGGTGCCACTCTCAATACCTCGACTAAAATTTCACTTTTCTTCTAAAAGCACCTCCCGGCTCCCACAGAGGGGCCGGGCTCTGGAGGCCATCACCCTCCGCCTCTATTGGCTCGAAACTCATCGATTCTTCATCTGTCACCGCCAACTCACTGTGTCCTCTGAGCAGGCAAGCCTCCTTCTCTCTGCTGGTAACTCTCCCACCCGAGCAAGAACCCACTGGGTGTTTCTGCTCCCACATGCTCCTTTAGACCCTGGCCAATCCTCCCATCAAGAGATAGCATCTACATCGTCCCCACCCCTCGAACCTAGACAGGTCCAGGTGACTGCCCCAACTAAGAAAATACAGAGGAGCCGACTCTGTGTGACTTGTAAGGTATAGGTCCCTCGGGGCATGTAATAAATCTAGGGGTGTCTTGGCTGGGTCGCAGCAGTGACTTCCTACTTCCGTTCCATGTTGTCCAAACTCTGCGGGATACCCTCTTGGATAGGTAGGAGTAACTCCTCAGAAGACATTTAGAAAATAATTCTGGTTAAGTCAGGCAGAGCCACAGGACACATTTTATGCAGACATTAGGAAGGATGCTCATTTTGAACAGTTTTTAATGTCCTGGGGGGATTATTTGATATAACGCTGGGGGAAATAATCAAAATGTTCAATTGCATTCGTTGAATGACCTTGATTATGTTATTATAGAAAAAAGACATGAAATCTTCGAATGCCGTAGGTCTCAAATGGGTGCTTGCCTGGGCATTGCCCAGAGAGCTGAGCAGTGCCCCAGAGTCTCTGGGTTAGGAGGGAGGAATTGGAGCTCAAAAATTCGCATTTCTGACAGGTTCCCAGGGGATGCCAATGTGGCTGGTCCAAGGACCACACTCTGGGAACTGCTATGCCAAAGGTTAGTGGCTTCTGTTGGTACTGGGCTTGTGTCTCATGGCTGTTTTCATTGTTACACACTCTGAATTTTCCACGTTTTCTGCAGTGGTTGAAAATTAGATGTGCAGTCAGAAACGAAAACCTGGCTGGGTGTGGGGCTCATGCCTGTAATCCCAGCACTTTGGGAGGCAGAGGCAAGAGGACTGCCTGAGCCCAGGTAGGTGTTCAAGACCAGCTGAGATCTCATCTCTACAATAAATCAAAAAATCAGCCGGGCATGGTGGCACGTGCCTGTGGTTCCAGCTACTTGGAAGGCTGAGGCAGGAAGGATTGTCTGAACCCCAGAGGCTGAGGCTGTACCACTGCACTCAGTGAGATTCTGAGTCAAAATAAAGAAGAAGAAAAAAAAAGAAATGAAAACTTTTAATAGGGCAACATAAGAGAATAATTTTTCTGAGGATGGGAAATGGGGAATGTTCCTCTAAATTAAGATGCATTCATTATGCTGACCTGTTCATGGGTGTAGGTGTTTGGTGAAGCCTCTGTGTACCCCTCTCCTTCCATCTTTCCCTGGGATGTGTGGAGAAAACTCTGCTACCAGAGCCTGTGGTGAGATGCCCAGGGCCCCAGCAGGCTGCTTTATGTTTGTTTTTGGCCAGTGCTGACAGTCATCTGGTTCCTCGGAGTGGATCCGTGGCCCTACCTGGCCCAGCTGGCCTCTCAGTGATTGAGCAGACTCACAACTGCCGTACTAATTGTGGTGAGCCATGAGGACTGCCTGAGACCCTGCCAGCCACAGGCTGTCCTTCCTAGGGAGCACGCCCATTTGAGACATTAGTCACAGAGACAAAGACACCCCAGCGTGTAAACACTGGGACACAACTCCAGTCCCTCTTTGCGAGGTAATACGAACATTTCAATGCCCTCCTTGTTTGCTTCTCATTCTCCTGCCCAGCTTGTTCTCCACTTTTTTTACCTGTTCTAGTTTTCTCGAGCTACCGTTCTCTGGTCTTATTTCTGCAACGGCTGCACACAAACTTTGCCTCCCCACCCCGGCCTCAGGGTCTTTGCACATGCTCTTCCCTCTCTCAGGAAATCTCTGTCCCAGATCTTTGCCCAGTCACCTCCTTTCTCTCCACTCAGACTTCCCCTTGGTGGTGCTTTCTCCTTACCTCGTCACTTTCCATCCTGCTCTCCGGTTCCTTCTTCCCTGTGGCCCTTGTGGTGATCTGCAATTGCATTTTATTTATTTACGTGTCTGTTTCCTTCCACTAAAATAAAACATTTTTTGGTGGCAGAGATCCTGTCTTGTTGATCCTGGAAGCCCCAGATATGGCCCTAAGCAGGTGGCATTTAAGGAGTTTTAGGCCAGCAAGCTAGGGAGGGATTGGAGACGGTCTGAGGTTAATGAGATGTCTGTGTCTAAGGGTCTATCCCCACAGGACAGTCAGCATTCAGCTCTTGTTGAAGAAGACGGTGAAAGGAAGTGACAGAACTTTCCCATGCCTAGGGCCACAGAGGGGCTGGTAAGGGGCGTTTCTGCAAGAGGCGATCCAAGAAAAATTTAGGGATAAAATTTCTTGAGGGCCAACCCGCTGAAGATGTCAGAAGTGAGCGAGCCAGGTGTGGCAGCCAGGGTGAGCCCAGGACCAACCGGGGGCTAGTGTAACCAGAAGGGTCCACAAGCATGTGCCATCAGGGAGGTCATTGTCCCTGTGGAGGTTTGGGTGATGACGGAGGTTTACCTGTAAAGGCAGGTGACCAAAGAAAACGAGTGTAGCACTGAGAGGCAGAATCTAAGAAGTCATTCCTGGTCATTGGGACCCGGGGAAATGAAGGCAATGCAGCGTAGACAATGCAGGATCCCAAAGCCAAGTGCAATAGCAGAAAAGAAGACCTGAGCCTCCTCGACAAAGAATAACCCCGCACCCAGCCGTGTGGTGCGGTGCACAAATGTGACAATGCAGAGATAGACGTGCCCATGAAGAGACATGGAAACCCTTACCCATTAGACGGTGGCCCTAAAAAAAGAGGGAGTCTGGGAAGCCCTCTGGAGACATGGTGTCTGGAGACATGGTTCCCTTAACAAAGTGCTGATCCAGGTGGGCCAGGGATGCTGCAGAGGACGAGGAGGACCAGAATCTGGACAGAGACTGACTGGAAGATTCGGCTGTTCCTTAGGGAGAAGCACTGGGGGCTGAGCTGCACCTGCACATCCTGTTGGTTGCCTGGCGGGTTTTTGTTGTTGTTTGTTTGGAGTTGGGGGTCTCACTCTGTCGCCCAGGCTGGAGTGCAGTGGCATGATCTCAGCTCGTCGCAGCCTCCACCTCCTGGGCTCAGGTGATTCATCCGCCTCAGCCTCCCGAGTAGCTGTAACTGCAGACACAATATTTTTTGTAGAAATGGGGTCTCACTATGTTGCCCAGGCTGGGTTCAAACTCCGGAAATCAAGCGATTCTCCTGCCTCGGCTTCCCAAGGTGCTGGGATGGCAGGCATGAGACACTGTACCCGGCCACCCGGTGGTTTTGTGTTGGCACAGGGGGCTTTGTGCAGGAACCTGAGTCCCAGGCTGGGCCCCTTCCTCTCTTTCTCAGAACTAGCCAGAGAGGAAAATGATCTGTGTATAGGTCTGCATCACGATTCCATGGATGCCTTTAGGGTGCTCGGCACACAGTAGGTGCTCAGTATATGTTTATTAAAAGAGAGCTCCTAGCCGGGCTTGGTGGCTCAGCCTGTCATCCCGCGCCTTTGGGAGGCTGAGGTGAGTGGATTGCCTGAGCCCGCGGGTTCGCGACCCGCCTGGGCAACTTAGCGAGACCTCACTCTACAATAAATCAAAAACTAGCCGGGCGTGGTAGTGCGCGCCTGTAGTTCCAGCTACTCAGAAGGCTGAGGCAGAAGGATCGCCGGAGCCAGCAGGTCGAGGCTGCCGTGGCCGGGAGCGGCCACTGCAGTCCAGTCTGGGAGATGGAGTGAGACTCCAACTCAAAATAAAGGAATAAGTAAGTAAGTAAATAAATAAATAAATAAAAGGGAGCTCCTACCACTCATACTTGGTGTTCTCTTGGTTGTTCTTTTTTTTTTTGAGTTGGAGTCTCACTCTGTCTCCCAGACTGGACTGCAGTGGCACGCTCCTGGCCACCGCAGCCTCGACCTGCTGGGCTCTGGCGATCCTTCCGCCTCAGCCTTCCAAGTAGCTGGAACTACAGGCGCGTGCTACCACGCCCGATTGATTTTTTGATTTATTGTAGAGATGAGGTCTCACCAAGTTGCCCAGGCGGGTCTCGAACCCGCCGGCTCAGGCAATCCACTCACCTCAGCCTCCCCAGGCGAGGGATTACAGGCTGAGCCACTGAGCCTGGCTGGTTGTTCTTAATTAAGTCTCCCCCACCCGCCTTAAAGCTCCAGATTAGAGATCAGATACATGACTCTTGGTGGATGTAAACTGCTCCTCCCCTCAGGCACATTTTTGATGCCTGGGTGGATGGAGCCATTCTCCTTGCCATCCCTCGGATGCTGGTACACTGGCTACAACCATCCTCATCCCCGGCACTGCCGCTCCTGCTTCTTGTTTCTGCTTTCGGAGTTGTGTTAAACATCGCAGGAAGTGGTATGCAGTTGAGTGCGTAATGATTTTCAGGGATTTGAACACGAGACCAAAACTGTGTTCTCTTGGAGAAAATTACATTCTGTGTGCTTTGGAAAGTTGGCCATTTAACTGCAAAGAAATCAAAGCCAGTTCTTCCGTTCCCTAGATGGTGCATGCTGGAGAAAATAGCAAATCAGCCAATAACCAATCCATCGGAAAGGGATTTTTTTTTTAAATGTCCCAGACCTATACAAGGACCAGTGGGGCCAAGGAAGCGAAGATGAGGCTTTGGTCCCAAGGCCATAATCTTTGCCTGTACAACCCGCAAAACTCACAGCTCCCACGAATCTGCTCTGCTGGGTGCTGCTGACTGCTATTATAAAAACACCTTCCACTGTTCCAGTCCTTTCGATGTGTCCAGGCTGTACTAAAGTGCTTGACGTATCTAACCTCATTTTGTCCTTGAAACCACACTGGGTGTTATAACCCCCATTGACAAATGAGGGATCACATGATTCCACTAATTCTATGGCAATGAATAACAGGTAGGGCTGGACTCTCAGTCTACCTGGTGATAAGGCCCCTGGATTTGTTTGTGAAGCCAGAGGGCTGATCTGGGCTGTGCCGGGAGTGAGTCCCTCCCCGTAAGCCATGCTCTGGGATGATGACAGTAAGGGAGGTGGCTTCAGAAGAGGTGGGAGCTGCAGAGCCTCAGAGACGTCCAGCCTCAGAGACGTCCAGCCTCAGAGACGTCCAGGGTCAAGTTGGCAAACTTTTTTGGGGATAAGTAGGGAGGAGTTGGCCTATTTGAAAAGCAGGCCCTGGCAAGTTCCAAAGGCATGACAAATTCACAAGGAAAAACTTTTTTGCATGGGCTTTTGCCAAGGCAATTCCCACAGTGAGCTATAGGGAGGGGTTTCTAATGCTGGTGGCTCCGGGATGTGGCTAATGGGGGTGGGTCTGTGCAGGTCCCTGTGACACCTTTGGCCTGGGTGACAAGCTGGAAAGAGCCACAGTTCAGGCCACCAGGGAGTCTCCAATACTCCCTGTGGGTCAAAGATAAGATGGTATTACCTTGGTTTGTCTTTTGGTTCCTTTTTTTCTTTCTCCTCCAATGTCTCCTTTCTTCTCTCTCTCCTTTCTTTCTATCCATCTCTGTGTGACTCTGTCTGTAAGTCTTTCTCTTCCCTCCTCCCTTCTTCCCTCACTTCTTTTTTCTATCCCTCTATCCATCTATTCATCCCCTGTCTACTCATCTCTGGATTACTACTGACTCTTGGTGGATGTAAAGGTATTCAGGGGAGAGACAAACCTCACCGAGGTTCAGCGTTTCCTAGGCTGGCTTCGGCGATGGTCATTGCCGACTCCTCGGAACGGACTTGCTAAGTCAGGCCCCGAGTCTCCTCATCCACAAAGTGGTGGAGTTGGACCCGAGGACCCTGGGGGTCCGGCGGAGCTCAAGTGAGCTACGAGTCTATCTAAGTCTTTGACTTGGAGCCTGGAAACCCCCTGGATGATGCCCCTTGAGGAGATTCCAGGGTTCTTTGCCAGCTTGCAAACCTGCCACAGTCGGCTCTCCAGGGCAGCAGGGAAGCCAGAAGCCAAGAGGCTGCCTCACATGAGTGAGCGATCTGCTCTAGGATGATTTGTGAGGGCAGAGCAGAGGGCAGCAGGGCTGGGGTTTCCCGGGGCTGCTGGCGCGCTCCGACATCTGCTATTTTTCACTCCAGTGAGACTGATTTGCTCCAGATGGGCCCCTGCAGACTGTTTTCAGCTGTGCTGGGAAGTGTGGCGGCCTGCTGTGTTTCATCTCTGAGCCCTCTAAGAGACAACAGAGCACATGTTAACTGCTTCAGCTAAAAGGCCAGCGGGTTCTACAAGATCCCTTCTGAGTCCACGGCCATTGATTCCCCTGAGGTGTCACCTTCACTTCAAAGAAATGTCTGCCCTGGATCTCATGGAGGGCTGCTTGGCAGGCCCGGGTTAGGAAAATCTCTGATCTGGGGAAAGAACTTTTTGTTGGGTTGTATTGGTTCTTTGGGTCAATGTCTGTGGTTCTTCCCCAGCTAATAGGAGCTTTGACCTTACCAAAGGGGTCTCAACAGCCTTCCTTAGACTCAAGCATCAAGACTCTTTTGGGAATCTTCCCCCCATAAGCCTTAGCTGACTAATCCCATCCTTTGGGGACCAAGCCATGTTACTTTCTGAATCTTTGTTTCACCGAATAGCATGAGGGAGGAGAACGATCCTTGGCCAGGTGTCGGGAAACCTGAGTTGGAAACATGAATCTGCTTGGCTGAGTGATCTTGCACAAGCCATTTGACTCTCTCTAAGGCTTTAATTTCCTCATTTATAACTTATGATGCTAGCCTATTTTCAAGGTCTGTTGCTCACTGTGTCTATCATGTTCAGTTTCTCAGAGATGAGTATCATTGAAAGCAGTGGGGATCATCCTAGAGTTTTTCTAGCAAAAAGTATAAGTATAAAGAAACACAGCAATAGCTAATTACTATCAAGTCCCAGGTCAGGGACAATGTGTTAATTTTGCAAGACCCAGGGAAAACTCTTCTGCGTGGGCCTTTGTCAGGGCAATCTTTAGACACGCTGAGCAATAGAGAGGGGTCCTGGCCCTGACCCTGAGGGACTCGGGGAGACAACCAGCAGGAGTGGGTCATATGGGCCTTTGTAACACCTTTGGCCTGGGTGCTAGGAGAAGACTTGGTTACCATTGTGGGTTTTGCCTCCACCAGCTTTACTAGATAGCTTTTCCCCCCTTTGCCCTTATCCCTCCATCCTAGTCCATTTATGCTGCTGTAACAAAAATACCAGAGACTAGGTGGCTTAAACACCAAACATTTAATTCTCATAGTTCTGGGGACTAGAATTCTGAGATCAAGGTGCTGGCAGATTTGGTGTCTGGTGAAGGGTTTCTTCCCGGTTCATAGACGGCTTTGTTCTCTGTGTTCTCATATGGCAGAGAGCAGAGAGCTCTCTGGGGTCCCTTTTATAAGGGCACTAATCTCTTTCACGAGAGTTCCGCTCTCATGACCTAATCACCTCCCAAAAGCTCCACATCCTAATAATATCACACTGGGTGTTGGAATGCCAACATATGAATTTGGGGGGTGGGCAAAAACATTCAGTCCTTCACAACTTCCTCCTTAGTACTGGCACAAAGTTGAACACCCAAAAGTTCTTGTTAAATATTTAGATTCACATTGGAGTGAACCACCATGATGAAAAATGTCTTTCGTATCTTCAGGGGAAAGAGGAAAACAGAAAGAAGAAAAGAAGAAGTGGGAAAAAGAAAAGAAAGAAAGGAAGGAAAAAATTCATGTGTTGAAAGTTGATCCCCAAAGCAGTAGTGTTGAGAGGTGGTATCTTTGGGAGGTGCCTGGGTCATGAGGGCTCTGTCCTTATGGATTAATTCATTCATGGATTAATGGACTGATGAGTTATTGAGAAAGTGGGTTAGTTATATGACAGTGGGTCTGTTATAAAAAGCCAGTTTGGCCATCTCTTGTGAGCCGTTTTGCCCTGCGATAAGTTCTGCAGTGTTATGATGCTGGGGTCATCACCAGAAGCTGACCAGATGTGGCCGCCTGATGTTGGACATTCCAGACTCCAGAATCTGAGCCGAAATACCTCTTTCCTTTATAAATTACTCGGTCTCAGGCAGAAAATGAACGAAGGGCACGTTCCCTGCATTTTTCCTGCAGTAGAGCCTCACCACGCACCACTCCATCTGGGTGAGATGTGCCAGAATAGGGAGGTCTGTCTGGGAGGGTGGGTGGTCAATGCCTTATGGGGGCAATAGAGAGGGTGGATTATTCCTGAGTGAGGACATCTAAGAGAGTACGGAGAGGATATTGGGGACAGTGTCGGACAGAGACACCTCTGACTTCCTTGGGGACCGTGTCACTCCCTGGCCTCGTTCCTCATGGTGATGAGACCCTGCCCCGTTTGGAGGTTGATACCTTCCCCTTGCTGAGCCTCCCTCAGCCTCCTTGCCCTGAAAGCATTTGCTGGCTTTGGCCTTTCTCTGGCTCTGCAGCCACTGAACTGTCACGAGGTCTGTGCTATGTGACCAAGAACACAAAGCCAGGTCTCAGGTCTTGGGGACAGTCCTGAGGCTTAGTCCCAGCTATCTGCAGAATGAGCATGTGCTCTAGGACAGCGACACTGGGCTCTGAGTCAGAAAACTCAGCTCTTTTTTTTTTTTGAGTTGGAGTCTCACTCTGTTGCCCAGGCTGGGGTGCAGTGGCACACTCACAGCCACCCCAGTTTTGACCTGCTGGGTTCCGGCAATCCTTCCGCCTCAGCCCTCCAAGGAGCTGAAACTACAGACGTGCACTACCACGCCTGGCTCTATTTATTTATTTATTTACTTACTGTAGAGATGAGGTCTTGTCAAGTTGCCTGGGCTGGTCTCGAACCCGCGGGCTCAGGCAATCTACTCACCTCGGCCTCCCGAAGTGCTGGGATGACAGGCTGAGAGAAAACTTAGCTCTTGATGCCAGCTCTGTCACTCTTCCTGGCTGTGTGACTTAGGGAAATACATGTCGCCTTTCTGGGATTCAGACTTCTCATCCAAAAAACAGGGACGATGGTACCCACCTTATAAGGGGGTTTTGAAAGTTTAGTGGCCAAATGGACGTCACGGTGTTTGAAACACACTTGTTCAGAGACCAGAGGGCAAAGCACAGTGTCCTATACCAAGCGGTCTGCTTCTCGTATCCCAGCCTATTTTTAGAAACTCTCCAAGGGGAACAATGTCAGGTGAGAAGCTAGTTTTAAGACAAAGCCAAAAGGAAGATAAAGGAAATAGCCAATTGCTAACTCGCAGCTGAAGGTAGGTCTGAGAAGGAGAAAGTCTGGGAAGGACTCCAGAAGGAGTCCATGGACAGAACCTGGTATCTCGGACACCTGAAAATCCCCTGGGATGATAAGACTGGGGATGTGATGGCCAGACCAGAGTAAAAGAGGGAGACGTAACGTCAGACAGGGATCTGATTGTAATGGTTGGGGGGCTGGTCAGCAGAGGCCCCTGCAAAGGGAAGGTTCACGGGGAAGAGCCAATGATGCCCCAGCAGGGGTCTTCCATGCCGGTGCCCTCAAGGACGAGATGACTGGATGGGATCAACTCCCTGGCCACCTTCACTGCCCCAAAGAGCAGAGGCCTCACCGAGGGAGTCAAGTGCTCCAGAGAGGCATAACCCATGTGTCATAACAGGTGGGTGAGGAGAAAGAGGACGGGGGATAGAGTTCATGACAGTGGCTGGGATGTCTGTGGACTGGAGGATAAAATGTGAACGTCAAGGAGGGGGCTGGACATGGAGAAAACGCCAGGCCCACCCCTCTTTGGAGGGCCTAAGGAACCCATGGGTTGTGTAGCACACTCCTCTGCTACTTCTTAGGAGGAAAAAGGCATCTGTTGATAATAACCAGCAAAGCAGGGACGTTGCCACATGGGAATTCCTCCTGGGCTGTTTTGGACCATCCTGGATGAGCCCTTTCTGTTTTTCCCCATGCCCTGGCCAGGAAAAACTGAGACGACTCTTGGGGTTTTCCAGCCTTTCCAGTGTCAAAGCGATATTGTTGAAGAAGGCTGAGAAGGAGACCCTGTTCCCTGTTTTCCACGTGGGCAGCGTCTAGGTCGAAGACGGACACTTACCTCAGCCGGAGAGAGCATCACAAGCCTCATTTGCTAGTAATAGCTGCTGTTGGAGGCCCATGTTGTCTTTGGCTTTTCCCATTCCAAAGGGCGATCGTAGGTATCCAAGTCAAGCCCTTTGGCTCAGAGCTGGGGAAGGTGAGCAGAGCCTGCTGGAGCTCTGGGAAAGAAACCTGAACTGGAAATTTCCGCAAGCTGGGAGAGCTCCCACTGGTTTTAGAACTTGAAGGTCAAATTCCTCACCACTCAGATCTCACAGCATCAGCCTGTGAATGAATAGACAGAGGCCCAGGAATCCGCGGTGAGAAAGAGTGGACTGACACTGGGACCTAAACCAAATCATCTGGCTCCAAGGTCCATCCTTTCTAGCTCTGTCGTCCTTCCCTTCTTCCCACCCTCCCGTTTTTCTTTCTTTCCCTCTCCCCTCCC